>NW_025223500.1:115858-202019 GCF_014066325.1 Apis laboriosa | reverse complement strand
AATTTAATTGTACTTTACTTAATTATTTATTGTTTCTTTCGTAATCTGGGCCCGTAACCTGTTGACTGGGCAGTGGAAAACAATAAATAAAATATACGGGTTTAGCTGAATGAATATATTTGATTATACGTGATTGCGCGTATCTGTTTATAAAACATTTGAAATACGTGTATCGAAGAGAAACAAATAGCTACCAACTATGAAATAGTAATGTTGCTGACAACATTCAATAATGAAATCATATATATAAAATTTCAGTGAACTTTAAATTCTATAACAAAATCTTAATCAACATTTTTGTATATTTGTATTATTTTTGTATATTTGTATATTTGTATTAAATTTTATGTTTATTTTGGATTTTTTATTGTGTTTTATCGATTTTCTAAAAATATTTTAAAAATATTATTATTCTATATATAATAATATATAAAATAATACTTTTATATATAATTTACATATATATAAAAATAAAATCAATTGCTGAATACATGTAGTATATAATAGATAGTATATAATAGAAAAATATTGCTCTAAACAATATTATGATCCTTAAGATATTAACAATATAGTTCAAGTTTATTGAAATCGGTGAGAGAGTAAGTTTTCGACGAGGTCATTAAAATATAGAAAAAGAAACAGATATTTAGAGAAAGAGATGATACTTTCAGTTCCGGATGAGTTCTTCATTTTCCATGTACCATCATCCAGTTCGCTCAGTCGGTTTTCCCTTTTATAGCGCATAACCGTGGCTATTTTCAGTGAACCAACAAGTAATTCAATTTATAATTGAGCGAAAACCGCCGCTAGTGGTGCCATCACGTCTAGCCAGCAGTCTGTTGGCCTGACTTCGTACGGGTCATTAGTACGTCGGCATATCGACCGCCATTTCTACGGTCCTTTTCTACCATTGGTTAAGAGAGAGATCGACTGCTAACCCCCGGCTAGTCATTAGGAAATATGTATTTACATACAGTCCATCTATTCACCGATCTGGCCTCTTTTCGACCTTGCTCGCGTGCCAGTTACTGGTTAAGAAATCTCCGATGAATAATAGTTATACTGAATGTCTTGATCGAATTCTCTTACGATTAACTGTTTCGGAATCTTTGAATTACCAATGTAGAACGATGGCGTTCTTTGAATATTACAAATCGTGGAGGAGAGAAATTGGAATCCGTCGATGATCCTAAATAGATCGATTAATAGAGTAATCGTAGTGAAAAGGAAACGATTTAGCCCACGAGTTCTGGAAGATCCTTTTGTTCTCTTTGAGAATAGGTGTTTGGCGAAGAATTTATCGATTCTCGAATTAGTTATTTAACCTCGAGAGTTTCGAAAGTTTTGCACGTGCAAAAGTTATCCCGGATTAAGGCACTACGTTCGGCCAATAGGAATTTTTCAAAGCAGAAAAATTGACAAGACGCTTGTGCATCGTTCCGAATTCATTGCTATGAAACAATCGGTAATAGACTCATTAGGTATTCATCCGATTACGGATGGAAATTGTAGAGAATCAAGGCAAAGATGAAAATTATAGTTACGTGATTTACAAGGGTCGGTGATACCGTCACATTCGGAAATAGACCTTCGCAATCAAGATCTTTGTCGAGATATCAGATCGAAAGATACGTGAGCGAAACGATACGAATTACGCTGTGGGAATAACTGTATATATATTTACTAATAAGAATTTATGATTCATATTTATATCTATGACAATATGTATATGAAGAATATGTATATGAAGAAAATGTCTTTTAAATAAAAATTACTTTGCTTTTTCAAATAATGATATTTTAATATTTATATATACAATATATTTATCGTTTACTAATTATATGTTAATGTAAATATTGTAAATATTATTTATTTTTCATGAAATTTTAGTTTTCATATTATTTTTATACTATATAAAAATTATATTTATATCAACTGTATATATTTACCAAAAAAAAGTATTTTAATTTATTTAAAAATATTAAACAAATATTTTTAATTCCTATAATCTATTTTTACTATTGAATCTAAGATATCTTTTTAATATTAAAAGTGGTAATAGTATTTATGCAATAAGCTACCAATATATTACATTCAAAATTTTCGACATTATTTTTAATAATTTACTTTTAATAATTTTTTAGTAATAAAATTTAAATTTTGTAATTTGTCAATAAATATATATGTGTATATAATAATAACCATCTACTCTTTTAATAGGAAAATAAAAAATCCTAATTTTTAGGAATACTTAAATATTGTATATTATTTAAAATAATATTTTTATTTTCAGATTTTTTATTTTCATAATTGCAAAGATAATAAAAATATATTTATAGTACTTTTAACAAAATTATTATTTTTATTTAATTAAAAATATTAATTGATTTATATAATATAATATAATTGATTTATAGCGGTGCATCGATGCGCACATCTAACCTGCTAAAATGCGCGCATATGTGCAAGTATAATCCATACTTTTCCCGCGGGAACTCACCGCGACGCAACTTTAATATCATTTCATTTTGACGAGTATAATTTGCATAGATGGGATACGAAAGAAAGAAGATATGGAGAATGATTTGAAGAAAACACTAGAAATATATAATAAAAATATAAAAAATTTGATTAAATAAAAAAAATTAGAAAATTTTTAACAATTATAAATCATGTGTTGAAAATATATACATATGTAAATAGATATATTATACGTATAATAAAAATATATCTATTTTTAAATTAGCTATTAAATTATTTATTAAAAACTAATTTAAATTATTTATTATACATATCCGGTAGAATGTTAGAATGGATTCACAAATTCTACAAGTATTGGCGATCGAATACAATGTTGATTTATTGAATTCTATGATCTTTAGCAGTCAAAGTACTACGTTTACATAAATCGCAAAAAGCTAGTATTCATGCAAAACTCTTTCATAGATGATTTGGGAAAACCTTGGGTCACATTACAGTCAATAATATCGTGGATTAGTTCTCTAAGTGATAAGATCCTCAAGGTTACAGAAAACTAAAGCTTTATATAAAAAATGCATACTTAGGACGTGATTTGCGCATATAAATTTAGTTAAGAAATGATATTGATTAGCATTGAAACTACCATGGAATATATTTGGATTCAAGATCATATTATATTCCAGCCAGATTAAAATATTTTAAAAATATATAATTACAAATGTAGCTAAATTTTCCTCAAAAACAATATTGTCGTCTATAATATTGCTGTAGATCTTTCATTTAACAGAGTTAAATGAAATAATAAATAATGAATAATAACGCTTGACAATAATGTAAAAAAACTCGAAATAAAAATTTCTCGAATAGATAAATCATAAATCTAATATTTATTATTCGCAAATATTTCTTACCTATATATCCAGTTTTGGATTTATTTAATTTTTATGAAAATATTTATAAAATTTGTATGTAATCTAATAAGTGCTTTTCATATTTTTTATATTTTTTGAGAAAATTTATACTTATCAATAATTTTACTATTCATAAAAAAATGATAAATCACTTACTGATACATATTTTGATTTACAATATTTATTTCAAAAGAGTATGGGAATTGTTTTACTCGTCTTGATTGTTACAATTATTTAATTTATATTAAATTAAATAGAAAATCCAAGATTCCAAGATTTTTTTTCAAAATTCAGACAAGTATAAAATAACTTATCAATATAGAATATTATCTTTATAATAAAATAATTATGAAAAGTAGTGTACTTAAAGTTTTTTATTATACTAAAGTTTAGTATAACTTAACCACCAACTAAATATAAAGAAAATAGTAACATTAATTTCAAAAATAAAAAGTATCATATTAACAAATTTATTTCAGAATAAATAAAACAAAAATCAAAGAATTCCTTTCCAAAAGAAAAAATTTTATTTCCATCCATCTTTTTCAAATCTTTCCAAGAATAGAAGTTGTCAAATCAATTAAAGAGCAGATTTACAGAAAACTCTCACTGTTAAAATGAAATAAAAAGGGAAAAAAAAAAAAAAAAAAATGCTTGTTCGAAGATACAAGAGACGTATGATCATTCATAGATCTCTGGCAAACTTGCCACGGATTACATCACTCCTCCGCTTATTTCCGTGCTCATATCTCGCGATGAATCAAAGCCGAACTAGCATTATCGTGAGCGTATTGTTCACGCAATAGAATTCGAGCTGGCGGAGCTCTCCTTTTTCTCCAGAACGAACTTGGAACACGACTGTGCGCTCCCTTCTTTTTTCCTTTTACGCCATTCCACACCAGTTAGTCTTTTTTTCTCTATTCGTCTTTTTCTCTCTCGTTGTTATATCTCCACGGAAACCAGAATTGAAAGATCCGGAAATATAACTATACCGATCGAGATATAGTAAAACATACATTGAAAATATAGAGAATACGAAAAAAATAGAAAAGAAAGAGTTCAAGCGAGAAAGAAGGGCAGAAAGGACACAGATATCATCGACATAAATAAAGAAAAGAAAAGAAAAGACATAGAGAGATTAACAGAGATAGGGAAAACTTTATAGATACGATGTTTCCTGTCAACAAAAGTGGCCTGTATTTTCACAGTCTCAGCACGTGTGGGAACGAAATATACTTCTAAAGTTGCCTGGGATATATCTCAGCGTTGGCGAGATTGCTAAATCATGTAAACACTCATGTAAATCCATAAGTTCCGTTGGTAACTCCTCATATTCCGTAGGAATATGATCATAGGGGTGAATATTAGGATCCGACGCCTGTCAAAATCTTTCTATTTGCAGCTTTCCGTTTGTTTTAAGAAACTGTGTTGCATATACACAGTCGATCCGCTTGCATCGTATGCAAGCCTATAATTATCATGTAGTGACGTTTGTATGTATATGAATGTATATGTGGAAACAATATTTGCTTCAATTACTGGATATATCAGAGGAGCATTAGATTCAGACGGATTTACCAATAATAAACTGTTCTGCAGGGATTTAAGGTACATATTCGCAACTGGGTGTCAATACCAATAGCCTATTACTGATGTTACCTGATATATAATATGGTCGATCACTTGAGTTTAATAAAAGATGGATCATTCCAGGCTCGAAATTATTACCAAACGATAGTTTGGAAAATTAGCGATATTTGAAATTAGAGATCTTCGATCATAACTTTCGATCGTGAAATTTGAAAAAATTTTGAATTTGATGCTTGAATTAGAATATTTTTTGAAAAAATTATGAAATCTAAAAGATTTGATTAAAATTTATTTTTTGTTTTGAGTTAAACATATATTTTACTTCTAATATTTTAGTACCTGTGTTTGAGTCTATATAACTCAATTGTATTTTTATGCATTGCAAAATTTCTTGCATTGCATTGAATTCAATTATTTTTTATTTATTTTGAAACATATTTAAAAAATGTAAATGTTCTTTTACTTATTACTAAATATAATAAATTATTATATTCAAATCATAATAATCAAGATATTTAATTGTATCGTATTTATAATTTAATAAGTAAAATAATATATAATGCTTTTATCTCTCTGTTTTCTTTTTTTTCTTTTATGTTATTATATAATATGTTATTATATGTTATATAATAAAAATATAAATATAAATGTGTTATATAAATACAATTTTAATGTAAATAAAATAATAAATAAATAAATAAATAACAATAAAATTATCTTAATTCTTTGTCGAAATTTTTTATTTTTTTTTAAGAATTATTAGAATTAAATTTAAATACTATCTCCATAGAATTTTGTTTCTTATATCTCACAATAATTCTTCATTTTTTATTATCAAT
The DNA here is from genome assembly GCF_014066325.1 of Apis laboriosa. Taxonomy (NCBI): domain Eukaryota; kingdom Metazoa; phylum Arthropoda; class Insecta; order Hymenoptera; family Apidae; genus Apis; species Apis laboriosa. The sequence continues at coordinate 196,198 of NW_025223500.1, read as the reverse complement.
TTCATTCATTCAATAATTTCCAACAATTTCCAGTTGTCCGATATTTCTTATAAATTTCAATTAAGCTACTTTTATCTTAAACTTTTATCTTATGCATGACATAATTACCATATTCACATAATATTTCCAGTAATATGTCTTTAATAAATATAATAATCGAATTGATTAAGAGAAAAAATCGAAGCATATATAAAAGAAAATGGTTTATTGTGAATATGATAATAATTCTTCATTCCAATCTGTTTCAACAGAATGATCGAAAGTTCAGTTTGTGCAATATCTTTCCCTCAATTTACCATCAATACCCATGGCTAACTTTATAGAAGCAAACTTTCCTATCGTGGCAATCTATTGGTTCTCTATAATAAATTGTTTCGATCGTATCATTCATCTTTCATAGGGACAAATTCGTACATTTCCTGACGACCCTTAAATCATTGAAATTGCATCAATCTTAATGTCGTTATTTACTAGCTCGACAAGAAAAAAGAAAAAACTAGAAAGCATGAGGAGGGAAAATAATTGAAATGCAATTTTCCTATAGAATTGAGTTTTATATTTTAAAGTGAAAAATAGAAGGATTTAATTCTCGATATTTTGGGATTTTTGATCAGCAGTTTGAGACTTTTTATTAATCATATTTAAAACACTCTTTTTTTTATTCCTTTTATATATTATATTATATTTCTATATCGACTATAGTTTGATTATTTTAATCTTATTCATTCTTGAATGTTCAATATAGAGCATATTTCAAAAAATGTCATAAATTATAAATCATAAATATATATAAGTATTTTTTATCTGCATTATTTATAAAAGAATAAAATCACGATTTTATTTCTTTTTTCGATATATGTTGAAGAATTTTAAAATTTGATGAAGAAAATTATCGTCATAAATATGAAATCTAAAAATAAGTTTGCAGACTTCATAAAAATCTATGAAATTATTTCAGTCGCTAATAGATATCTTATTGGCATTCAAGTTTTGAATATGGAGATAGCCGATGAATAATAAAACGACGAATTGTTTTATCGATAAGACATTAGAATTCAGCTGAAGCAATTGAACTATGGGAGTCCTATTAAAATTTTATCATTCTCCATCCATCATGTCTTTCATAGATTCTTTTTATACAATTGTATAATAATCCTTGTCTACGTTACTCATGAGAGTCATGAATATAATATACGACAAGTCTATAACGGTGGATCTTAATAATATACATACGTTCTCTCGCGATGCCAGGGGTCTGGACATAATTATGCGTACCGGCGCAAGTTACGCTTAAGTGTGTAATATAATCCGCTGGCATTAACGGTACAATGTTATTACACGTGTTAAATTTGATCGCCGGTTATAAGTTTCGCGCGTCTCGAGTCGCGTCTTAACAATGCTCGCCACACAACACTTCCATTCCCCACATTGCTCTTCCATTCTTTGTATAGGTATATATCTTTGCACGAAAATCAATATCGATTTTCACTCTCTTACTGCCTAGCCTACGCTTATAACCTCGTTCAATCTGTAATTAAACGGTCTCCGATTAAAATCCACATTTTAACGATGTTCCCGCAACTATATGATAAATAAATAATGAAATGTATATCGTATTCATCATTTAATTTTGATGTGATAATAAATTCGGTAGATTACGAATGGAAAAATATTTTTTTCTAATTTCGTAATGCTATTTCGATCAATTTTATAGATTTTATATAATAGAAAATAAATTAAATTTATTTGAATATATTTTATTATATGAATATATATTGTAAGCTATATATAGCTAAATTATGTATTGTATATACATTGTTAAAATAAAGAATTTGAATAGATTAATAAAATTTCTCTTTTGAAGAATGCAAATATGATAGTATCTATTATTGTTTTTAGTCAATGAAAATTTTATTTTATCATATCTACACTTTTATTTTAAAATCATATCTAATAGTTTTTAAGAAAATTTAGATTTATATTTATATTCATTTATTTTCAATGATCGAATAAAAGTTACATATATTTTTTTCAGGTATAACTAATTTTAATTATTTACAAATTTTTAAAAATATTAGTTTGTTTAATATGTTGTAATTCGAATATGTTTAATTCGAATAAATTTATTTATCCAAAAAATATTCAAGATTAAAAAAATGTGAAGTTAAATCGAAGTAAATATATATATTTTTATTTATTATAATAAAAAATGTCCAGCTGTAAAATTTCATTTTTATTAGATATTTGGTATTAAAATGAAAATATCAATCAATATTACATACGAAATATTTTATAATTTTAATATAAAATATTTATTTTTTATAATATTTTTATATATTTTTTTATAATATAAAATTTTAAATAATTTTAAATTCATGTAAATATTAATGATATATTTAATAATGATATTTAAACAAAAAAATTTTTAAAAATTTTCTATATATAATATTATATTCTCTGATTTCAATATTGTGTTGACTTTATATCTAAATTGTATCATTAAAATAATTTGTATCAATAATATATAATTACAACACTATTATATTTCTACTATTTTATTTCTACTAATTGGATATACCATTCTTATACCATTCTTATTTTCAACTATAAATGTAATATTGTCAACTTTAAAAATACTATATATTACTATTTCAAGAAATTTCGACCTAGAAAAGATTATATTGAAAGATTTGTAGCTAACGAGTGGAGACCAAACTGCCTGAAGTTACCCATAGTGCTCATAAGTGAGTGAAAAAGCGGAAATTGGAGTAGAAATCGTTTGTGATGGCGGTGTTGTCGCGGAGAGAGAAGTTAGCTATAACGGAATTTCAGGGACGAAAATCAAACTAAATCCCTGGATGGCGAGGGATGCCACGGCGGACCCTCCATGATTTATGTCCGCGGGGGTGCTGATACAATGGCAAAATAATGAAGTTGAACTACCATCGCTGCCGTTCTGTCCGATGGTCCCGACGGCTTAGGTTGGCAAATTAGACAGAGAATATGGGGTGAGAGTCTGTTCGACTATGCGGAGGTAGACTGTCATAGGAGAGAGGGGAACACGACGGAATTCTCGCTGGGAGCACAGAAACAAGAGGCTTCTACGTCACGATTATACCAAAGGGAGATCCATATTATGAATGTCCGAGTGACTGACTGGACTATTCCTCTTCTCTATCTCCATTTTCTCACTCCTATTCTTTTAATTTCCTTTCTTTCTGCACATCCTTCTCGTCTATCCAATACGATATCTACGTGTTGGGATGCATCAACGGATGGATAATGCATTTTCGTCCTGCGTTAGATATTAAAAGCTGCTTCCAATGAATGGTATTTGTGACGTAAAATTAAATGCATTTCTTGATCGAATTGTTGTTAACACTATTACAATGTATCTCATATAACAATTGGAAGACTCATTAATATAAGACTTTTAAAACGAAATTAAACGAATTTTTTATACTCTTAATTAAGAGTCATTTGATTAGTTTGAAAAGTTTCCTATGATAGCAAAAAAAAAACAAAAGAAGTATTCTTATTCTTGTTTATTATTATCAAGCTTCAAGAAATTATATGCTAACATGTTTTATATAACAATATATATATAATATCAAATTCAATCAAAATTTATATATCTATAGATTACAAAATTATACATAGACTGATTAAAAAAATCGTTGAATCAATGTTTAATTATTATAAAGTTACTATATGACTAATATTACTTATGCAGTTAAAATATAAAAGTTAATAGCAAAAAATTTATCTTTTAGGTTTCTATTATTAAATAAATTCTTGTTTATCCAATTAAATTGGGTCAATTTCTTAGAATTTTACTTTTTCGTATCCCAAAGAATCTCTGACATCTCAAAATAGCAAAATAAAATGAGTCAAATAGATCTATTTTATTTATTAGATATTAAAGTTCTATGATAAATTCTAAGGTATTAAAAATGCATTGAATTTATTAGAAATAATCAATTAAATTATATTCCTTCTTGTTTTTTTTTTATATTTTTATAGATATTTGTATAACGAAAGATACAATAATCTTCTTTTTCGTTCCTTGATTATATCAGTGCATTATTTTTACTCAAATTGAAATTCTTTTTAGGCGCTTCCTAATTTCTTACCAACAATAATACATCTGTCAAATATATCTGATATAATAGAGAAATAACACATCTGACTGACTGGTATATGGATTTCGAGAAGCCGTCATTGTAAATGTTTAATTTCAGAAGATTTGATATGTTTTTATATCACAAGAATAGATCATTAAATATATTGTAATATGATATGGATAAATGTAATAAAACACATATTGGTAATTATTATTCAATATTATTTATTGTTACTTATCATAATTATGAATCGCCACTGTGTAAAAATTTAATCGCTACAATTATAACGCTTATAATATTTACAAATTATTTATTTAGTAAATGTTTACGACAGGATTAATCTATTTGTGCTTAAGAAACCAAATTATGTTTTCTGACAACTAAATATTATATTCGAAATCAAATATGATTCAAGGTGTGCAAAATTCCGAAATTATGTATTCAACAAAATAAATTTTGTAAACGGTAAAATTCGGAAAATATGGTAAATGATCTCAATAGTCTCATATAATCTCAATCTCAAAATAAGAACATAAAAAAAATCCGGCTTTATATCATTTTTAACAATAATCAATCATAATTGGTTTTAAATTTCAAAGTTAAAAACTATAATAAGTTATATATATTAAAGTTAAAACTATAATAAACTATAATAAACTATAATAATAAAACTATCAAAAATTTTTATCCAAAGAATATCTTGAGATCTCAATTGAAGTTTTCCAGACAGGAAATGATTCTATTATATTTAACACGAGACTTATCAAATCAATGATGTAGATAATATTTTTAATATAAAATCTAAATCCCATAATGAACTTCAGTTAGATTATAACTTTTCTACCTATCAGCCAACGAGCTTCTTAATCAGTGTATTACAAAAGACATCTGTCAAACGGACAAGATTATCAAAGCGAAATCTAAAGAAAATGTGCCACGTTAAAAGATAGGAAGCGTAAGGATAAAAAAACTTACAACGACGCGACAAAAAGACAACAAGCTACAGCTTCGAGCTACTTTGTTAAAAAGTCTCTTTTAACGAGTGCAATGTAAAAGCAGATCTTAATGTAGAATAAAATGCTTGATATTGTTTATCAGAAGACAACGAGATCACGTTGGTATGTGAATCTTTTCCACAAAGTAGCAAAGATAGCATATTAAAAACTCTTCTTCTCTTTGCCAATCACCCAATCGATTATGCGCCTTTTTTCGTGATAATGACAATGCTTGTCGTTATATGCAATATGCATCCTATTTGTTTTGTGAACTTTATTAAACATTGATACAAATTGTAGTGCATATTTTAGTGTTCCATTTTTTTTTGATTGGATTATTAAAATAAACTTTAAATAATAATTATTATTATAATTTTATTCATTTAATTATAATAATTATTTTGGATTTAACATTTTTCATTTTTCGAGATTTTCGAATTTAAAATTTCATAATTTATTTACTTTTTATTTTTTATACAAATTAATATAAATATTAAGAAATCTATAAAAACTTCATAAAAATCTAGAAATAAGTTAATATATTTATGTAAAAAGGTTAGAAGAAGTAAATCTTACATAAATATTTAAAGATTAAAAATTCTTAAAAAAATAAACTTATCAAGAAACTATAATTAGTAAATGAGAGAAAGAAATATTCTTAAATAATAAGAAAAATTAATTCTAATTTATCCACATATAATTCTAATTTATCCAACTATAATATAATAATGAAATAATTTAATTGATTAATGATATAATCGAATTAATTTTAATAATTCAAATCCGTATAAAAATCATATATTTATCACTAATAAAGAATTAAAAGTATTTCACATGTAGAAATACAATTCTTATAAAATATTAATGCATCATAATAATATATAGTAGGATAAACACAGCATTAAAATAAGAAGAAAAAAAAGTTAATATGAAATTAATAATTAAACTGTTCATTTCATTATGATTGTAAAAGTTTGTAAATGCTTCTATCGAGAAAAATGTGATTTCTGTCCGCGGATCTAATCAAATACTTTGGCATTGAAACAAACCATGGAGGAATATTGAAGGAGCCATGCAAATAAGGATTGCTACGTAGGACGAGCTCATCTCTGGAATTACGACTTTATGAGCATTTCAATTTCTTGGCTTACATCCCGTCCCTACAAAACCTCATCCGATTAACTGATTTTATGATCCTGTGGTATCTTAAGAAAAAGACGGACAGAATAACTTCTTCTTAGGGGTTAGCTTTTGCTCTTCCAATAAATCTGACCAATATAAATTGTGCGGTCGAGAGAAATTACAATGGGTCACATAATCGATGGCAAATGGATCACATACAACGTGATCTTAGTAATAGAAATCTCGAGGAAAAGTGTCCTAGAATTACTTTGAACATGAAAGAATATATTTACGATGATCGAAAAATTATAAAATTCCAGATGAAAGATTCAATTTATTCCATTTTATTCGATTATTCTGTTTTATGGTACTTGAAGCCGATATCATCATATGAATTTTATGACTATTTTTACGAGCGAAAATACATTTATGTTTCGACCGAAAACATCTGATATTTTGATTGCTTTTCCGCTGCAGTTTTTTCAATTATTTGTCTCTGATGCCGACCATCTTATGATTTGAACCTTATGATTTAAACATGGAACATGAAATTTTGTGGATAAGTTTAAAAGCAAAATTCTTTGTTGAAGATTACTATAATTGAAATTATTTATTTTTTACTATTTAAATTAAATTTAATTCCTTCAATATCGAATTCTTTTAAAGATAAGGAAAATATTTTTTTTATTAATTATTTTTGTATATGATCAGAATATATTTTTTTGCGAAAAAAAATATTTTTAAGAAAAAGATAATATACTAGAATTTGAAAGCGGTCATTTACACAAAAAATATATATATTAATCATTTAGTTATTCGATAACTAATTAATATATACTATGTTGTGTATTGTATCAAATAAATACAATATTGAACGTGAATAGATTAAGGATATTAAAAATTCTAAGAAAAATTAATTATAATTAAAAAAATACAAATTAAAAATTTACAAATATTCTACAAATTTACAAATATTAATACAAATATTCTAAAGTGCCAATGCTTAAAGATATTTATATATTATACTGAAAAATTAAATTTAACATTTTCAAAAAGCAAGATTTTGATTTGTTAAAAAAAATTGTAAATTTATTTTTAGCAAATAATTTTATTTTTAATAATAAAATCCTATATACACTACTAATATAAAGAGACTGAAATTCGAATCACTAGTATTATTTCTTTTTTAATTCCAATAACTTCTTTTTTAATTCCAATAATGAAAATGAAACAAAACTTTCCAAATTTCTCAAAATAGAAAAAAATTCGAAAAAGCATTACAAGATCCATCGTATCTTGAAAATCTAAGAAAGAATAAATCATCGCGTTATAAAGCTACTACCTTCGATATATAGTTTTCAAACTACAAGCGATTTTCTAGCAATTAATTATAAATAATGGCATAATGGGAAAGAAAAGGATCACGAGCAAATCAGTATGTCGTATCGGGCTGGAAGTTTTCGATTAACGTCTCTAAACAGTTCCGCGTGCACCGCGTGCAAGGCTGCAAGCTATTTATCGAGGTGCAAAAATCGAAGCTGTCTCGACCTTTAGTTCATGGGATATTCCTCCATCCTCCTTCAGCTCTCCTATAAAACCATTACGGGATCCATTAGAGAGCACCCCCTCCCTTCCGAAGTTCTTTCCATTGGAATCGTAGAAAAGTTTCGCGGTAACTCGGTAATTAATGAAGTCGTAGAACTCGTTCACTTACCAATATCAAGTCTAGAGAACTCGGTGGAAGCAGCATCCTCCTGTCCAGAGAGATTCGCATCTAAATCGATTTCCTCTCGGTAACAGAGTTCGATAATCATCGTGTTAATCAACTCCGGTATCATCACGGTGACTTTCGAATTGCAATCAAGGGTCACTGGTTCCGGAGAGAAAAAATATAATTTCTACCAATGAATCGCATTGGGAACAGAGATCTTTAAATATGCAAGATTTTGAGATGAAATTACTTTTTAAAAATAATATGCATATCAAGAGGATCAGACAATTAATTAGTTAATTACGTATTAATTAGTTTCAATTACGTTAGCTTAAAATTTACTCAGAAAGTAAAAATAGAAGCTCTAAATTTGAACTTTCCGACTTCTGGTAAATTTATGAATATCTGTAAATATCTGCATTCAACTGCATATCTGATTGACATGCCATCTTTTCCATTGTTAAAAGATTTCTATCATTTCGATAAATTTGCAATATATATTTATCAAATTTTATTAAAATTGCAATATATATATATATTTCGATATTAAACGCAAATCTATAATTTTAATATAATATATTATAATTAGAGATTTTTAAATTTCAATTTCTTATAATCAATTATAATTGTGATGTATTCTAATTTAAGTCATACTAAAACATGAAAAGAATTTGTTTCTTTTACCAAATGTTTATTTATGTAAAAATTCTCAATTTTAAAAGTTATCTTTTTAATATAATTAAACAATTGAAACCATATTAAAAACCATATAATTTATTAAAATTAATTTATTTAGAAGTAAAATATTCATATTGTTTACGACACTGAAAAATATTTAATTCTTTTTTTTTTTTTAATTGCTTAAAGGCAATTGAAATTTATCGAGCTTATGATTATCTTATCGCTATCACGTGTATTGCGAGTGAATAGGTAAGTTCATTATCAAAAGAAAATGCAGTTTTACAGTTTGTAAGTTCAATGAATCTACAAATTTTTAAAATAGTTATTCAGAAATGAATATACACTTTTCGATTATAGATGCAATCGTATTGTATGGAAATTAGTTATGGATTCATTTTTCATAAAATAACAATCTTATGAAATCTCGATTTTTCTAAGAAAATTTATTATTACATATGTTTCATAATAAAAGCATTCGATTCAAGCACACTCGATCAAATTAATAAATATAATCATATGTTCATATAATATGAAACGTTGTTCATTGATAAATCATCTTAATATAGCATTGGTTGATATTAGTTTTATATTTTGTATTATATACATTATTATACATTATATTTAGTAATTTGGTTATTCAATAATGTACGATCAATGAATGAATGTCACTTTTCGAAATATATATAATTATAAAATTCAAAATTTCATTCCATAATTATATAATAGTAATAATAAAAAAGAAATTTAAATAAAAATAAAGAAAAACATGTAATCAAAGATATTAAGAGATATATATCAGATTATTTATAGACATAAAAAAAATATCAACAATAAAAATAAGAATTCAAGAAAGGAAGGAAGAAACTTTCAACTTCAAAGTAGTATAAAGATATTATGAAGTCATTTGTTCATTATATATAATAATTTCAAAATTAAAAACATTTCTGTTTCCTTACTGAAAGAAGTATATGAATGTGAATATTTAGATATTTATTTTGAAATATTATATTTTTAGATTTAAATAATTTACGTTATATTTTATTTATATTATTTATTAGTTATTATACATTTATTAGTAATATATATAAATATAGAAATTAAAATAATTTTATGATACAAAAAATATATGTACTTATAAATATTTATATAAATATATATTATACAATATTTATTTTTTTTATAACAAAAGAATTAAAGAAAAAATTTTAATTTTAATTTTTTAATTGAATTCAAATTGAAGTTTAAATCCTAAAAATTCTAATGATTAAAAAAAAATTAATTATGTATGTCATCAAGAAACAAAGAAATGCTAAAGATATAAAATAGCAATCAAATCCGAACTTAGAGATTGAACTATTCTTCCAGTCATATAAGACATTGATAATATGAATGATATGGATCCAATCTATATTTATCTCGATATAAATTTTGACATTTAAGCAATTTTACGATTTTTTTATATCCTAGAAATTACAATAACATCATACAAATTTTTTTAAATAAATAATATGAAATTTTAAAAGTAGGATTTCTTTAAACGATAAAGCCGGATGAATCATACAGGCTTATTGAGATAATTGATTCTCATTATTCCATTGTATTCAAAGTATTCTTGTGACCATCCAAAAAATCATTTAAATTTCTTTCAAACATCATTTTCCGATTTTTATAGATTTTATATTATTTTATAAAAGACTACTTAAAAATTTGAGAGTATCGAAATAACTATCGCTCATTATTATAAAGATAATTCGCAATAAGTTTCATCATTGAATCAAATAGTTACATTCCACGAAATTTCTTGTAATTTTTTTTTAACATTCATTAGAATTGATTTCTAATTGGCCAAGATTTTTATTTTATATATATGAGATGATTCCTTTCTTATTTTAATCCAAGTCTTGTTGAAATTTTTGATAATATTCAAACAATATAAAATATGTAAAAATATATCAATTAATCGAACATTGATAATTCAAATCATCATAAATTGAAAATATTAATGAGAATTTTGTTTTTCTTTTTCAATGAAGATTTCTGTAAATTAAAGTAGTTCGATTTCTCAAAGTCAAAATTTATTTCTATAAGTTGCATCATGCTTTATTCTGCTTTAGGCACGATACGTAATAAATCTAAAAATTAATAGATTACAAGGTATATTTATGTCTTACCAAAAATAAAAATCGAAAAACGTTTTCATGATTTTTCAATCAGTTAAGACACAATTCTCCATTTCAATTTCATTTTTTATTTGCACTCACGACGCATAAAAATTACTGAAATATATTCTCTTTTTTTTCTTTCCGTGTTTTCTTTTTTGCCAATAACTATGAATATACCTAGAGAGAAACATAAAAAGATAAAGACAAAACATATATATATATATACGTGTATCGCAAGTTTCTCCGGAGGATTCAGTCTGACTGAAAATATTAACAGATAAAGTAGCCCGATGAAAGCTATTTTCCGTTTTAAAAAGCGACCAATCTCATAAAATAAATATCTTTCGTTACGATCCTGACTTGGGAGATAATTTATTATTATACGATATAAAGAGAAGCTATTAAAAAGAAACGGAAAGCTTAGGAGACATTTCAACAAAGTAACGTTTAATCTTTTGTGAGAGAGACTATTAATTTTTCGTGAGAATGCGCAGTTTTATTGAGAGACAACGATTAATAAACCTCCCTCTCCTCCTCTCTTGGTTTATACTTTTGCTTATCTATTTTTATCTGGTTATACGGAATCGAAAAAAATACAACATTTCAAAGAAAGATCTAAATTCTATAATTATTTCATATATACCTAGCTTTATATTAACTTGCGTTTCATACGATTTGCGTATTATGTAAATATAAAAACACAGCTAGAAAAACGATTATTTGTAGCGTACGAAATTTCTATTCATATATTGTTGATTACAGTATTATTATTAGGTAACAGAAAAGGTAAATGAGAAACATTATTGTTTCTAATATGATTCTTTTAAATGACTCTTTTCATTTTAGTTTGAAAATTATCCCCATTATGATATTATTCTCTGCTCATTAGAAAACGAGTTAATTAGATAGAAAATTAGATAGAATCATATAAAATAAAAATTTTAAAACATATTCAGAGATATGTACGTGTAATATATAAAGTTTGTGTCATGTGCATATTGTTTCGGTCATGATGATAACATAATATAATGACAGAAAAACGCTTTTCTAAAAAAATATTCTCCGGCATATCTTTGATTGAGTTAATTTAAAAGAAAATGTATATATTGAAATAGGATAGAAAAATATAAGATTGGAAAACATTAGTATAAATATATGTTGATAGATTTTATAATCTCGATTTCGTATATATTCTAAAAATTTAAATGGAAGAAAATCAGATAAAATGATCTTTTTATTTGTCTTTATTTCAAAATATTTATACGTATGCAATTTCTCAATTCCGAATAGTGCTTGAACGATAAAAATAAACTTAAAACTTATAGGAAATTCATGATTTCATTTTAAAATTAAAATTTCGAACGATATTCACATGCAATTACATAATTACATGAAAGATACATACTAATTTTGCATAACTCGAATCAATGCGACATGGATACCTATGCAATAGGCATGCGAATTCGACACCTTGATTTAAAAGCAGAGAACTATGAAGAATTCGGTCTTCATGAATCAGGGAGTATGATTTCACGATTAAATTGTCGAATTATCGGCCAAACATTGATCATTGAGTTTTTCATCGGATCGCCTTTTACTCGACTCGTCATTTTTGAACCGTCAATTCGATTGATATGTACTCGTGAAACGCTTCATATATAATACATCTGAATTTTTATCTAATGATCGATATATATTTTCTTCGAATCACTTTCGAAAGCAAAAATTCTAACAATTGATGACAATGAAGATAACGATAAAATAAGGATTTTGACTCGGTTTCTGATTTTAATTTGAACGTCTCGAACTTGTTTCCATGGCAATTCGAATAAAAAATCAGAATTTTACGAAGTATAATGAAATATAAGTGGCAGAGAATTTGAACAAATTTGAATTAGACAACATTGTAATATTGAGATTGTAATATTTAAATTTATCAAAATATATTATATATTTATAAATATATATTATTTCTAGTTTGCTAAATAATCGTTAGGTTTGAATAATTATTATAAAATAGAATTCTTAATTTATAATCAAAAAACATTCATTCACTATGAAAAATGAATGCATAAAAAAGAATCTTTTTATGAAATCTTCATTTTAAAAAAAATTGATTTTAAAAATTAATTGAAATTGAAATAATTAAAGAAGTATTATTATTATTATTATTAATTTGATCTAATTGTTTTGATCTTTATAAAAAAATCTATATTTATTGATAAAAAAAAAGATATAAGAAGAAAGTTAAAAGTTAAAATAAAATTATCTCAAAATTTATGTTTGATAAATTTTTAAAATCATTTTTATTGAAAAATAGAAGAAATTCTTCAATAATTGTAATAATTATTGTACATATTATTTATTTATTTATCATATATAATAAACATTATCATTAAATAAATTTTCCGAATATAAAAATTAAACTCTGAAAATATATCTTCTGAAATAATCTTCTCTTTAATTTTATAATGAATCATTTTAACTGGAACACTTTATATACTCTGATAATAAGAAAACATATAGTCAAGGAATTTTACCATCATATCTCTCAACGATAATGTCTATAGATCTATATTCGATAACTACTCACTGTTTTCATATACGTTATCACATCGCATTTAATTATGCAATGAAACCAGTTTCGATATGGAAATGATCGATTGGTTTATCTGGTCGATTAGTTTTCTTACCTGTAATAAAAATAAAAAGAAGAGGTTAAATTGATTATTCATCATATGTGACATATGTATTATTTTCACATTCGATAAATGTGAAAATAAATAATCAATGCGTTTTAGAAATAGAGATAAATATTAAGCTAAAATCGAAACGAGATTAATTTGTAGGAAACTCTTGAACGATAACGAAAAGATTTACCGCTTATCGTGAAATTAATTAACTGTTTGTGGAAATATAAACTACTTCGTAGAACGTTATTGTTTGATCGCAGGCATCTTTAATATTTTAATTCTTTTTATGATTTATTCTAGTTCTTTTTTTCTATATTATCGTCAGAGATTGCGATCGACAATTATTCAAAGTTGAGTATATAAATATTTTAAGTATATGTATTATTTTTTAATCAACTTTTTTTGTTATTAATTATTATCTTTATATTTAATGCCAATCATATGTGACTATTTTCTTTGAAATCGAGTATAAGAAAATAATTTCGATAAGGATAATTTCGTATATAAATCATAATATATTAATTTAAAAAAAGAAGTATAATTTTAATATATTATAATATAAGTTTTAAGAATATAAATCTTAAATATTCTTTAATATAAGCAGTTTTTAATAAAATAAAATTTAATAAGATAATTAAATATTATTATGAAAAGAAGTTTTATATATATATAGTGTTTCCAAAAAAGAAAATTAATATTTTATATGTATAATTATATTTATATTTATATATAATTATATATATTTCATAAATATTTAAGATTAGTACATTCTATAATGCATCATAAAATTATTGAATCTAAAATTCTCATTCGACGCATGAAATTTAAATAGCTCTAGAAATACTGCATAGTTAGTAAATTAGTTCAAAATCTTAAAAATTAGATTGAAATCAATTATACTTTGCTGGAAAATATATAATATTAAATATTATATTAAAAAATATTATATTATCATAATTATGATATGATCATTGATATTAATCTATTTAGCTTGAAAAATATAAACTTATAACATATATATTATAAATTATAAACATAACCTATAAACTTATGTTATTTAATTTTGTATAGGTAAGAAGTTAAATAATTTAATAATTTTAATAATAATTCAAAATTTTTACCGATTTCGATGATTTTTAGATATATTATAAAAATCAATATTTTGATTTCAAATCAACAGTTCCTTTGTTACCATATGTTACCATCGCCCGATTTTAATCTTTGAAATATTTATAAAAAAAATTATTATTATTACATAATAGCATACTATACAAACGCAGTTGCGGATTATGTACAAGAGAAATTTTATATAATAATAGCAATTCTTTTTTTGTAAATATCTCAAAAACTAAAGCCCAATAGCGATAATATGCAAAGAAAAAAGTTATTTAAAATATTGATTTTTGCAATTAATCTAAAAATCATCAAAATCGCTGAAAATCTCTATCGAATTATTATCAAATTTTTTTTTTACTTTTAACTTTTTTTTAACTTTTCATTTCATTTTCTAATAACAGTGTTGTAATAACTTTGACGTCTCAATCAATAACATAACAATCAATAATATCAATATGTAAATAACGAGCTATTTACATTAAAAAATTTTTAGAAAGAAAAGTTTTAACTTTAATCTTAAATAATATACTTGAATATTCGAGTATTAATACAAGAATTAAAACATAGAATATTTAAAAAATTTTTAGATATATACAATATATNATATATATATATATATATATATATATATATTATAATTATAAATTTAAACGAAAACTATCGAGATTTACGAACAATATATGAATATGTGAAATGAATATGTAAACAGCATATGAAAAGTAGTCCGTCCAATTGCGTATGAACTAAGATTCTCTTGTGAAGAATCATTTTCGAATTATTTTCAATCAAATCCTTCTCGTTAACTGCATAAACAAAATAAAACTCTTGAATTACGAGATTTTTTCTTGTGAGCGTAAAAAAAATTTGGAAATTTCGTTAATTTAATCGATAATCGATAATGTATTGTTACACGATTAGATGCCTGCAAATAAGTCAGTTACGATAGAATCATGAAATGTCGCACAACAGTTTAAAATCGACAAGACGCAAGAAAAGTATAGCATGCTTATTTTAATTATTTATGGATTTTTTTTATTTTATTATGAAAAAACAATTTTATATATTTTTGATTATACATTCCGATTTTGGTAACTATTTTTATATAGATAGGACTTTTTATTTTATATTATATATTTATTTAATTTAATTAATTATAAAAATAAAATTTAATAATTATTACATTTTTTTCTAATATTATAATTTAATAGATTATATTCTATAATTAAAATATAAAAATCATAATTTTTATTAATTAATTAAATGATTATAAAATAGATTTTTTGAAAATTAATCTAATCTAAAATTTTTCTGAATAATATTTATTTATTATATTTATTGTTTTAACTTCCAAACAAGTAAATATTAGTAAAAAATTTTTATTAAATTTTACATATCCATCTTAAATATAATAAATACACTTATACAAATTCATTCATTATGACTTTCATTTTATAAATATTATTAAATATTAAAAAATAATGAAGAAATAGATATTTTCAAAAAAATATTTTTCAAAAAATTAAAAACAGATATATATTGCATATATTTATATGCTGAAAAGATGTTCTTATGTAATTAATTTTAATTAAAATCTTACCAATAAAAAATATAACTTGGCAAAATTGAATAATTTCAAAAGAAAATGCGATTTTATAATCCATGTATTTTTTTTTTTTGTTTTCAAAATACTCTTAAAAAGTTCTGAATTATTTTTTTTAATTTATTTTTATACTTCGAACATTTCAGAATATATCTTAAGTTTTCATTGACTTTAAACATATTTGAAAAATTGATTTTTTTCTGCATTTTGACTATTTTGAAACATTGTACGTCGTTATATAGTATGGTTAGTGAATGTTATATATGAAAAAATGTAATTATTCACATTTGCGTATATGTTGGCCGCATATATCGGATCTGTATGCTTCGTTCTTATCTCGCAAAGATATAAAATGGAAAAAGTTTGTTTGCGGTGTACATACGGTTATCTTATAGATTTCATAATCGATCCGGAATAAGAACAATTTAGAACAGAAGGAGAAGAAAGAAGAAAAACGAAAAAAAGAAAAAGAAGAAGAAAAAGAACACAAAAATTTTTCAGATGAAGCTATTAAAAGAGTTTCTTCTTAATGAAATATTTATTTTCATGAAATATTTTAATGAAATTTTTATATATATTAAATGAATAATATCTATGAACATTATTTTGGGCAAGTTTTTTCCTATATTTAAAATTTTTTCCTATATACAAAATAAGATGTATAAAAACTGTTTTTCTTCCAAAATATTGAAGATATTTATATCCATTTTATTTGAAATGGATGAAAAATAAATAAATAATAAATTTTTCATTAAATTATTTATTCTTTGAAATCATTTATTATCCTTATTTCACAATGAATCTGAATTTTACATTTAGTTGCAAATTTTACGAAATATGAGTAAATTCAATAATTATTTAATTCCTTCGATTTTCAATTTATATTCACAAAATTATTTATACTCACCGAAAAATCATATGTATCACTACTTGTTATTATTATTAACATAACTCAAAATTTAATTAGACTTTTTGAAATTTATATTTTCATAATATTTTTATAAATAAATATTTAATAATTACTATACTATTATTATTAATTATTATATTATATATTATAATTATTATATTATATTATTAATTATTATTATATTATAATTATATATATATTATATATATTATTATATTATAATTATTATATATTATTATTAATTATTATTATAATTTATTAATAAATAATCAATTAATTAATTATTGATATTAAATTTATAAAAATAGAAAATAACATAGATCTTGTAATTTTTTAAAACAAAATTGAAATTTGTTGAATTATGCCATTATCGATATTAAACAATAATATCTGCATAGCATCAAATAAAAATGTCACTCATTCCATGATGCATTATTATCGAATCAAAGATATTTCTACAAATTCTTGGAATATATTGTAAAACTGGAACACAATTACGTTTCTTAGGAAACAACGATAGCATGACTATTATGATGTATTCGCAATAAACATATCAAGTATATAGATATCTTGTCTTGATCGAAGGAATCAATATATCACTGATATACACGATTATTTGACATCTAAAAGTTTTGCGTTATATTTGAATAATATAGATTAATACATTTAAGTTTTGAAAAAATAAAATATTTCTAATTTCTTAATAAGAGATTTTGTTCGAGTGTTGTGGAATTGTATAAAGAATTAAATTAATTTTATTAGACATAAAAATATATATAGAAAATTTATAAATTTTATAATTGAAAAATTTGAAATCATAAAAAGAACTATTTTCTTTATGATTAATTAAATTTAATAAATTTATTATTTATTTTATTATATTTAATTTAATAAATAAATTATTTTATACTATTTATGTTCTACTTCTAATTGTTATTAATTTTCTGAAGTAATAAAATTCTATAGATATTCTAAATATCACAAATACAAAATGTACGAATATAATACAAATGTGGATTAAACTAATTTAAAAAATCTTTTGATAAGAAAAGATATGATTTTGAATTATAAAATTAAATTAAATAAACAAATATTAAATAATAAAAAAAATTATATTAAATAAATTTAATATATTAATTATATTATATTAATTTAATTGTTAATTATTGTTACATTAATTTAATTATTAATTATATAAAATAAACAAATATGTTATAAGACTTAAATTAATAAAATCTTAATAAAAAAAATAGGTTTATAGATACAAATATAATTTTCTTCAAAAATAAATTTTATAAGTATTAGTTTACAATATAAGTTTACAATATATATATATATATCATCGAACGAATATATATATATATATATATATATATATATATATATAAATATTAATATTTGAAAATTTAATATTTTTAAAAACTCTAAATTGCAAGGATTATTGTAAAAATATTTAAAAATCTAATCAATCACATATATATTAAAATTATATAATTCAAATCACGTTAATAAATTAGCAAAAGCATAAATATCATAATAAATATAAATATCAAATATAACAAAATAACAAAATAAAGCAATTACATCAACTATTCATCCACCATCATTAAGAATACCATCAGACCAACAAACAAAATAAAATTTATTTTAATCGGAATCAATGACATCAACTCTCCAGAAAGTCTTGTATATAAAGCAACGAGTCTACTGAATGTTCCGCTGTGCTTTTCTTATCAAATCGCCCGACCTATTAGTTCGCTAACTGGTTGATTGCACTTGAGTAGTGTTCAACGCTTGACCCATAAACTGCTTCACCTTTGCACTACACGTCGCGACATTGTTCTGATCGAGAGTCTCAGGCTCTGTAACGCGCACAAACGGTTCCAAACATCCTAAGGCTACGAAAAACACGTCTAGTGACGGCGCGAATAGAGGCAAGCGAGAGATCGATGCCATCCAAAGGGAGTTAGGACTCGAATGCACTCGAACTGGAAGCATGAGAAAGCTAGTTGAGAAAGCCTGCAAACTTTTCGCCGCAATGCGACGATCAGGAAGTGTAACTTTCTCTTCTCGGAAGCAGCCATAACGAAAAAAGGAAACTTTATGTTTCTTACATCTTGTGATCCAATGTTTTACGGATCGTCACTATAGATGCAATCGATAGAAAGAACCACTGCTACTCCTAGTTTGCAAGAATTTGCAAAATTAAAGATAATGAAGTCTTTTATTTCTATAAAAAGTTTTTAGATATTAATGATATATTAACTATGAGTTAATAAATGATTATTAACAGAACAAGATATTTATATTTTATATGTTTATTTCAAAATTTATTATTTCATAAAATTTATTTTTCTAATTTCATTTCATATAAAATTGTATCTTTATAATTTAAACTTTAAATTAATTTTAATTTATTTTTAATAATCAATGATTTTATGTTAGACAATATTTCTTGACAGTAATAGTATTTGATAGTAATAATAGATAATTTTTTGTTAATTTTAATTTGGAAAATGCTTTACAGAATTTACTAACAATTTATTGTAATGTAAAATTCTAAAAATACATTAAAATTGAACGTTTTATCTTTATATATACAATTATATTTAATTTATATATACAATATATAATATTGTATCAATTATATTCAATTATATATACAATTATACAACTTATATACAACTTTATATATACTTATATACAATTTTATATATCCAATTATATACATTTATCTTTTACATAAAAGTAACTAACAGTAAATGCAAGAACAAATGCATTTATCTATGCTAAGAATGGTATTAGAGGAAACTCTCTTTCTATCCTTTGGCTTGTACACAATCTATCTCATATAGTTTCAACCGTAACTGGCAATATTTCACAATCGTGAACGACGTTCACTGCCTTATAACTGATAAATACGAGGTTCAATTCGACGGTCATTCTCATGTCTGATTCTAGGTCTCTAACGTAGGAACAATGGTCTTTTTTTTCCTTAATCGAATCCACTTTAAGGATTCTAATATTATATACAATAAGATGGAAACGAAATAAACAAGGATGAACTCGAATATCTTGATTCGCGATAGGTATGTGGGATGAAAAACATCAAAATATAAGAAGCAAAAAAGAATAGGTAAATAGGAAAATCTTACGTTTAATTGAATATGACGCATAATATGATGTAATGGAAAAATGTTGTTATTGATCGAGCTCACGTTATCTATTAGTTATATTGCTTTCATTAATATGATGTTAATTGATGTAAATACAAGTACATATATTGAAATTAAAGTAATCAAGACATTTGTATTGTAATTAAGAATCGTATCGTAATTGTTATGCGTGATGTCGTAACATTTCTTTTTCCTTTACAAATAATAAATAAACTTTCCAATAATATGGATGTGCATGAGAATTGTGTAAGAGTTATAATAAAATATAAATTATATCAATTACATATTAAATAATTATATCATAATTAATGATAATGATAATAATTATGACATGAATATGATAATAATTATTATCATTCTTCATAAAATAATAAATAAAAAAAGAGTTATCAAGAAAGTATAATAAATAATTTTGAAAATATAGATATTTTTGGTTTTAGATTAGTTTAAAATTAAAATTAAAAAAAAACCGTTTGAAACAAAAAATGAGGAAAAGTAGTATTTAGATTGCATGTTAGAAGAATAAAAGTATAAAAAAATAAAAATAAAAATTAAATTATAATAATTGAATAGTAATACTAATTAACAAAATTATCCGAAACTAAAACTATTCTTAGAAAATTTTTTTTATTCTATCTTAATTACTAAAGAACTATTAACTCTTTCCATTCTTTAATTTTTTTTTTTATCTAGCAACAACTCCTTAATTCATTTACAAAAAGGATATAAAAAGAGGGTCTCAATATTATATATATATATAGAATATTGTAAAAAGTATTACAAAGTATTTGAAAGAAAAAAAAAAAAACATTTTAAATTATTTTAAAAGCTGCGTTGTATAATATCGAATCTAGTTCGACATTGGAGTTGGTGTAAGAAATGTGATGTCGAGCCACATTCGACATAGGAGTTTTAAGGTTTAAATTTACTAATTCTAATATAATATAATATAAAGATTATGACATCAAATTATTATAACAATAAAATCGATAATTAGTTTCAAAAAAAAAAAAAACAATTTTCAAAAGAAAATGACTCAGCAAAATAAAGCATGGCTGAGAAGAACAAATACATAAATAAATAAACAAGAAAAAAAAAGGAATAAAAAAGGGAATAGAGGACGAAAGGGGAAAGAGAAGCAGAGTAATGTTAATGACATCAGAGGGTCGACATCAAAAGGACCAGCTCTTTCAAAAGGAGCGCTGTATATGGCTGCGAAGTGGTGACAAGTAACCGCATGGTTCTCTCACGATATTGCGACACGGTCCTGCGATTAATTACACATCCGCCGATGAAGCAATTTCGGATCGAACGCGCCCATTACATAACGCGATTGCGCGAATCAAATAATTGCATCGATTGGCAAAACCAAGAATAAGGATCGAATATAAGAAATTTCGAAGAATTTCCGAGAAATGTATTTTTATTATATTGGAATAATGTAATTGCTACAGGGATTTTTAATTTCTGACAAACTTGAGACTTAATAATCAAAAGTTCTGAAATGATTTTTTAAACATTAAATTTTGTTATTTTATTTTATTATAAAAAATAAAAATATCGTGCAATCTCAATTAATCTTTCATTACAAGAAATTTTATTTATATAAATGAAAAATAAATTTTAAAAAAAATTAATGATTAAGCACTTCAGTACTTCAGCAAAGTACATATTATGAGAAATTTGAATTCATAAAATTTAAGAAATACCGAATTACTATATTTCTTGGAAGTTTCAATTTGTTAGAGATTGTTCTTTATTATTTTTGTTATATTTTACTATGAAAAAAATCAAGATTATATTAATGGTTGAAGACTAGAAAGTTAGCGAAAGAATATATCGTAATAAATTACATAAAGAGTCCATTCTTTTTTATAAAATTTTGATCATTTACAATCATTTCATTGTTGTTATTTCTTGAAAATTTGATATTTCAAAAGGTTGATTCTCAAGATTGAATATAATCAAAATAATTGTGATAATAATAAAATAAAACAATATTTTTTAATTCAAATTTTATTTTTATTTATTTATTTATATTTTATTAAAATATATAATTCATTATAGTACGCATATTAATAATTACATAAATAAATGTATCTTATAGATTTTCTGCATCAGCAATTAATACTAAATAAGATATTACATCAGTTTAAATCTGCTCTTATAAAATTCAGCGAAATATGTATTCTTCTTATAATTGTACATTGCGATAACAAAAAAAGATATCTACAAAAAGATATTTTATAAATAGTTAAAAAATTACTAGTATGTATAAGTATGGATTATAATATAATGTTTGCATAAATTATCAATTGATCGAAAAAATAATAAATCAATAAATTGCTTACGTTATTTAAATAATCACGTTTTCTATAACTATTTACAAGAGTTACTATAATTTACTTCATAACACATATCATCGATAATAAAGAAAATGTACAAACGCATTTAATAATAAAAATTCATATTCTTTTCAAGGTTTTAAGGAAACTCGAGATCAATGGCTTTTTAAAACTAATATCAACAACAATTACAGCAAAAATAATTTTAAATATTCTTAACATTTACAAATGTTATGAATTGTATATAAATATCAGTATTTATATCAGATTATTGATATTTTTAAATTCAATTCACAGAATCAATTAACTAATTAAATGACAATAGAATTGCCAATTATGTAATGTATATGATCTTGTTAATGATTATACAAACTAAAAATGCAGTTAATTATAAAAAAAAGAAAAATGATATTTATTTATTTAGACTATCAATATCAGATAACAATTTCAGATAAAGTTATATAATCATAGATATCTTATCTATTAATATTTAGTTAAGAAGAAATAAATCTTTTTAATACTTTAGTTTCTATAATATTATATTTTATGCTTAATGATTATAAAAAGAACGACTTTATAAATAACAATGATTATGGTACAATATGGTACGATTATGACAATTATGATACAATAATTAATAATATAGTAATATTAATAATAATAATAGAAAACGATATTTTATGCAGTTATTTTTTTTTTTTTTACATTTGCTATTCTTCTTAATTATATTGATACATTAATAATCGTATAAAAGTCCAAAATTTTCATATTTTTATATAATTATTTATTTTATATTTTTTTATAATTCTATTCCTTTCCATTTATTTTATTAAATTAAATTCTATTACATATTTCAATAATATCAAGGTTATCATTAATCAAGAAAATTCAAGATTGATCATTAATTTTTTAGAATCAAATTTTCTATTTTGAAAAGATTAGAAAATTTTCTCTAAAAAACATGTAACGGCCAAATATAATTAAATAAGAAATAGTAAAAGAAGAAATTATTATAACAACAATTAGTCGGAAATCTTGATCGAGTTTATGAAATCGTAGACAAAATGTATCTTGATAAAATATAATTTTTTAAGAATATGCCACGCCGCACCATCTTCTAATCTTTCTATCATAGGAAACACAAAGAAAAATTTTGTACAATCGCATTGACTTTTCGCGCATCATGATGCATGTATTAACTGAGCAATGCGGGCAGCCGCCATAGAATGATAATACTAATTAAATAGGAGTCATATTAACACCGCGTCCGTCTAACGAGATCCGTAATTATACAACAACTTCATCTTTTCTAGACAAAAACTCTGTTTTAGACTATTATTTGAAAAATAAATTTTTTCGGAAAGAGATTTAAAAAAAATTTCTTACTAACAACAAAATATTTATTAGATATACATTTATCGAAAGAGAAGATACTTTCTGATTCATATTATAGGATAAAAATATATATCTATATAACTTTTTTTAATTGAATTATTCTATCTAATATTCTTTTACTTTTCAACATATATTGAAATATTTTAAATTCTGTATGTCTTTTAAATTTTAAATAAAATTAGAAAAATTAAAAATTATTAAAAAGACGAAATAAAAAAAATGATAAATGATAAATTTTAATTTTTATGGATATTTTAAAATGAAAAGAAGCTATATTATAGATATATTATATTAAATATAAAGAAATGATATTCAAAACATTAAAAAGATACTTAATCAAAAATCAAAATTCTATTTTCCGGTCTCTTAAAGTTTTTTAAATAAAGCTCATAGAAAATTGATAAGTGAAATTTTTTAATTTTTAGAGAAAGAAAGGACAGTTTCAATGTTAATGGAATTGTTAAGTTATTTTTCTATATATTTATAATTAAAATATATATATCTTGAAATTAATAACATTTATAGTAATATAAAATATAGTAGAATACAGTAGTAATATGAAACATTAGCATAGAACAAAGTATGAAAGTTTTTTTTTTAAATATATGACATAAATATAAAATTAATAAAATTTATTAAGTTTTTTCTTATAGTTTTCATTTATTTTTGATTTGAAAAGATTCATATTTGCAAATATAATAAAAATACACACAATAAAAAATTTTAAGAGTAAATATGAAATATTATTATAATAGAGAAATAATTATTGAAAAAAGTTTGAATTTGATACAATATTATCAAGATAAATTTAGCAATAAAAATAAAGCTTGATCGTTTTAATTAGAAATTTTAAAAATATGTGATGATAATAATAATCCAAATATAATGACGATGATATGTTACAAATTAGTTGCAACTTGGACGTACAATTACAATTGCTCATATGCTTAGGATGAAACGCCAACAGCAAAATAAATACAAACAACCGGCACATTGTAACCTTAAAACTGCCCTTTCTGAACTCATCGGACAGTTGTTCTGCTTGCTGTACTCTCTAAACTTCGCTTCACTTTTGCAATACATTAAAACAAAACTTACGAAACTCGTTTTCTAATTATGCAGGCACATATACCCGTATATACATGCACATAGAAATATCACTACTTCGAATTTTAACTTTTCAAATAAATATATTATATATTTTTTGTCTTTGAAGAATTTTGAAGAATAGACTTTGAAGAACTACATTACAATTATATTTTTCTAATTAATGATATATTCAATAATCATTAATAATCAATTTAATCATCAATTCTATTTTATAACTTCTTATATAATATTATATTGATTAAGGCATTTGTATAATTAATGCATATAGTTATTTTTTATATAAATTGAATAATTCTTTTGGCATAATCTTCTAATTTTTGTGAAATATTGTTCATTCTATCCATTCTTCTGTTGAAAAAAGAAGCATTGTATAGCAACCTGATTGTCATTTTCACTTTCAAAATCTTTCTAAATTATAACATATAATTTATGTAACGTATATGTTACATGAAAAATAAATATATATATATATATATATATATAAAATTCATCAAAAAGTTCTTTTTCAATTATAAAAAAATTTTTAATTTATTTTTGAAAATTTTACAATAAGAAAATTATATTTCCAATATAAACTAACAAACGAAAATATAAATTTACAAACTAAAAAAAAAACATCTAATAGGATAAAATGCGATAAATATATTCAGAAATCGTATAATGCGCATTTTAATAATTTTAAACTCTAATTTTAAACTTGCATTATTAATAAAATTTTAATTTCATTACTATTTTAAAAATATCTGACGTCTATAACATTCGAGTAAAAAAAAATATAATGAAATATCTTTGATAGTATTGACTAATATTAGTTTTGATTAACAAAGTCATGTATTTAATGCAATGTTAATTAGTTTTTAATGCATTTTTATATTTTTGATAAAGATATTGAAAAAATATAACAAAAACGATTTTTGTCACAAAATCAATAACTTCATAATTTATATATAATAATTTTTATTCTTTATAATTTTTAAATATAATTCTTTTGCTAGATAAAATTTATAACATTTATATGTATATTTATTATATTAGTATTTATAAATTTGTCACAAAAAAAATTTTGTATAAGAAAACTTAAATTTATTAAAGAAAAATTTATTGATAAAAAATAATAAGACAAACTTTTTAATTAAAATCTTATTTTAATAATAAGATATTTAAAAATACCTAGTTCGAATATTCGAAAAAAATTTATAAATTATAAATTATTATATTATAAATAAATAAAAAAATATTAAAATTAAATTAAAAATATTAAACGTATAAATATTAATATCTATAATTGTCGATTTTCTTCAAAAGAAACACTGTTAATGATAAAGAAAAAAAAAGCAATAAATAACGATTTATATAAATTAGCAAATATAAAAGATGTGAAATTAATAACAAGAAATCGTACATACAAAATACATAAATTATTTCAATGATCAATGTAGTCAAAGCTAAAAAATAAAAAATAAAAAAACAAAAAATATCATTGTATAACTGGTATATAATATATAATTATAAACAAAAAACTGCATTGTATATATGAGAATATTTCAACAATTGTCACTCATTTGCATTATGCTTTAACATCGAATTTCAAATGAAATATACAGAGTAAAAATTCAAAAAAATTTACGTAGTCCAAGCGCCATCGAGATTGCTACAAAAAAAGAGAACTTGGGCCTCGAAACGACGCACCAGTGTACTGTGAACTGTAGTAGATAGCGGAGAAAAGTAGCTTCTAGAAGTAACGTCAATTTTTATGTAATGGTCATTGTCAGCCAGCAGAGTTCAGTGGAAACGTGTTACGATCCTCGGAGCATTCAAGTCTTGTCGCCAAGATAGAGATAAAATGCGTCGTTATGAGACACGCACATGCGCGTTAAACCAATAGAATATCGTTGCACAGAATGACTCGCAGGAAAAAAAACTTAATCGAAAAAAACTATACTTTATCGTGATTAGAAAAAACGTTTTTGAATAGCGAGATTGTATATAATTGTATAGATTTTTAATATATATATATATCTTGAAAGAAATATTACTTTAATTAATATTATTTCGGTTTTTATTATAAATATTATTATTATAAACATATTATTTTTATTAAAATTTATAATATATTCAATTATTAAATATTAAAAATTAATAACTTTCATATTTAAAATATTTCTTATACAACTGATTATACGAAGAACAAATAACGATGAATTTATTTGAATCTACGAATTTTTTATAATTACGAATGCATTGACATATATTAGAATTCTTACTTATGTTTGATGAAGTTAAAAATTTAATGATCACATAATGAATTTGATAAGAATCAAATAAAAAAATCAAAAACTATTATTAGAATTTTCTTGGAAAAAAAAAATGTGAAAATATATAAATAATTTAATAGATTGAGTATCATTATCAAATTACAAATAAATCAATGAAAATATTAAAATTTACTCATTCATTACAAATTTCATATAAAAAGTTCGTATATTCATATAAATTTCAACATTTTTTATGTTACAGTATTAAATAATTTCATTTTATAATATAGTACTTATATATATCATATATACTTATATATTCATATTACAAAATTATTGAAATATTATTAAAATAAGAAACAATGATATAAATAAGAGATCCCACCAAAATCACAATCAGCGATGAGTGGGCTTACAAAGAGATGTGTGTGTATGTGAGAGGCGGCTTGAATTGCAGCTAAAAGCATCCAGGGGCATTAACCAGATGTCTATTTTCATTTAAGATAGAAGGTCTGACTAGGGGTCAGATAGCGATAATTCGGTCGGTTAATAGTTCTGGCTCATATAAGCAGGTTGCAGCCTGTGTTTGACTAACAGATTGACTATGGATAACAGCGCAGAGTGCTTAGTTAGATAGGCGTAGAGAGAATGTGGATAGAAACGAAGACAGGGTGCGATTCGCTGCAGGAAAAATGAAAATAAATGATAGCGACATCTATAATTAATTTAACGCGGGAAAACGAACTGCGAGCGAAATGCTTTATACGCGATATGCGTATAAACATATGTGCGTGAGTGAACGCGATTCTGCTCTAAAACTCAGAACAGAATTATAAATACTTTTCATAACTTAATTTCGTTGGCTACCATTTTAGTAAAAAAATATTCGATAAATTTCATATTTTTGGAACACAAAAAAACAAAAAATTAAAATTTTGAAAATTTAAAGGAGAAAGATTAAATCGGTATGTTTTCTATATAGGTTGATATATTTGATATAGTAATTTTTATATATAATACTAATTGTAAAATGTAAAGTGTAAAGTATAAAATGTAAATGCTAATTTCATAAAATTAAATTAGTATTTAAATTAGTACTTAGATTAAATTAATTATACTCATACTCCGTGCCGATATGATTCGATATTTTATTTGCTATAATTTTTACAATACAATAAAAAAAAAGAAAGTATATTTATAAACTGCAATAACATAATAGCGTATGTTTTCTTCTTATAAAATTATATAAACTTAAATTATATGATAGGATCAAATATAATCAAATTCTAAAAAATAGAGATTATCAACTTCTATAAATGCTATAAATAAACATAAATTAGTAAAAATGCAAATACTTGTAGATTCGATTATACTTATTTTATTATTTAAACGTAATAAATATTTATTTTTAATTAAAAATCTTATATAGATTCCAATTCTAATAAATGTTATTTTTTTTTTTTCTTTTTTTATACTATATTTACTTTTTATATACTTTTTTTATACTATATTTACTTGTAAGAATTGTATATTTATTTATAAAAATGTATAAAATTTGAAATTTTATAATTATATTTCAATATATTTCGTTGCTATATTTCATTGCTAGTAACCTTGAAGCATAAAATCGATATCTTCAACGGAAGAATTACGAATTGTTTTGTTTTCTCCGTGCTGACAACATTTATTGTTCAACCTACTTCGATTCTATTTTGTATTATTACAATTAGGAGTGAACTTCCGAA
Organism: Apis laboriosa; assembly: GCF_014066325.1. NCBI lineage: Eukaryota > Metazoa > Arthropoda > Insecta > Hymenoptera > Apidae > Apis > Apis laboriosa. Next base: position 167,058 of record NW_025223500.1, on the reverse strand, counting down.
CAAGTTTGTTCTATATTCTCAGCGGAATCGACCCGGAACTCGGTCAATGTTCATGCACGCGAAGCTAAAATTACGATTGGTTGGTAGATAGAAAGCCACGAGAGAGAAACCACAGTAGAGATCGTAAGACGTATCAATATCGTCTTAATATTCATAACGATATTGCAAATAAAATTTTTTAATTATTAACTATTAACTTTTAATATCATGATCTATTAAAACAACAAAAAACAAATGATAGATAGAAAATCTCGGATGACCGCGTTGAATCATGATTTTTGCTATATTTGTTCAATCACGAGGGCAAATCTCATTATCAATTCGCGTGTGTCGAACATGAGCGAGCATAAAGCTGTCGGTTATAACTAAACGACAAATAATCTGAAATCATTAATAAAACGCTCACATATATGTCAGACAACCGAATTTATCGAATACGCGATTCATCCTCGATAAACGACAATCTCTTGTACTATTATTGATCACATTTCATTCTGAGTTTCTGGTGATTAATTTCCTTCGTATCAAGAATATATAAAACTAATGTAACTTCTTCGAATTCGAAAAAGAAATATATAAATGAGTTTGAAAAGATTCTTAAAACACACACATTTATCATAATAACTATTGAATTGAAACATTATTGGATTATAAATGAATAATTTAAAAAATTTAAAATTTAAATTAAAAAAGATCATCGAATTTATATAAATTCCATACAAAAAAACAAAAATTTCATCCATTGATATCATTACATTATACAACATAATTTCAAAATTCTATTCGAATTTATTTTTTTTATATTTAAGATTCTTCATAAGCAGGTCAAACAATAATTCCACTCTCAAATTAAAGAATGTTCATAAATTTCGTAATTCATGTTTATGCACGTAGCTCTATCAACGATAGTTGTTAATAATGTATATTCATTGCATGTGATAAATCTGCTAATGACGTTTGCCAAATTCCGTCAAAAAACGAATTCGAATAACGAATTTGAAATACTGTATTTGCATAGAAACGAATGGTTTTCTTGGTTATTTTATAAAATGCAGAAAAATTTGAAGAAAAATAAAAAAAAAGAAAATTTCATCAAATGAATTCTTTTCTTTATCTTGTTATACAATTATGTTTCTCTTTATGTTTATTTTTTATTATTTCTTACTTTAACAAAATTTATATGTATCTATTATATTTCGTTTTAGAATATAGGAAACATCTACATCTAATAAAAATTATTGATTTATTTATTCATTTATTTACGAATATAGACTATTTAATTTAAGATTTTAAGAAATTAAATAATAAAAAGAAATGAAAAAAAAGAGAAAAATATTAATTAGTATTATTAGTAATATTAGTATATATAATAATATTAAATTTTAAATTATTGTATACAGCAAAATTAAAAATAGAAAAAATATACTATATATTTTTATATATTTATTTCATATATTTTACATTTTTGTTATGTATATTATTATGTATTATATATAAAAAACTTTTAAAATGAATAATTTTTTTTGATTTTTTCTTATTGATAGTTCGAAACCTATTTTCAACTAAATTTCCGTGTAATAACCGATGCTGATTAAAAAGAATAAAAAAATAAACAATAAAATAAGTTTAATATAATGAAATTAATTAATCGCCACGAAAATAGCAGAAAATTAATATTGCTTTTATTAATTAATTATTAAATTAATATTGCATCATTGTGAAAATATCAAAATCATCATAAACACTTGCAACATTATTTTTAAAAATGACTTGAAGACATTAAAAAATTATTATTGTTACAATATCTAACATTCATTTTTATTTCTTTATTCCAACGATTAAGTTTCCAAAATAATAAAAAGCTAATAAGAAATCTAGAGAGAGAAAAAAAAAGAAAATGGCAATTTGGTTGAATGAGCCAACGTCGCTGATTCAACTTTTCTGAATCGATATTTATGTTTTTTTTTTTATTCAACCGTGATATGGCCCGAGTTTTCGATTGAATTATATCGAAAGAAGAATTCCGAAAATTATATGGTTATCAATTAATTTCTAGCGACTAGATTCTAAATTTCATCAAATGAATTCTTTTCTTTATCTTGTTATACAATTATGTTTTTCTTTATGTTTATTTTTTATTATTTCTTACTCTAACAAAATTTATATGTATCTATTATATTTCGTTTTAGAATATAGGAAACATCTACATCTAATAAAAATTATTAATTTATTTATTCATTTATTTACGAATATAGACTATTTTGTAGAATGAGGCAATTTGAATTTGTTTCATGTAGCTATTCAATTCATTAGAAGTGAACAAAGAACTTTGCTTGTGCAAATAATGTAGTAGATATAGAAATCGAGCGGAAAAAGAAATCCATGTAATAAATGCACGTGAAATAAAATAGACTCTCATCATATTTGGTTTAGAGAGAGAAGAGTAATTGTCCATCTGCAGATAATCCATCCTTGAAAACTGTTTTTTAAATCATATTTTTTACGAGTTTAGAAGAAAAGAATTCTTTTCGCGCAAATTCTCATTTTAAATTCTCACGAAACTAAAAGTACTCTTTAAAGCCTCTAAATTACCACGTTCTTCTTGGCGAGCTTGAGCGAAAGAAATATTGGAACAAAAAAAAAAATTCGTAGCTGCTTTTAATGATTATATATTATGCGTATATATTGGGATACAGATGTTTAAAACTGAATTACACGAGTTTCAAAAAACAAATCATTCTTTAAACGTGCATATACACAAATAACGCAAATCCACAATTTTTGCCATAATCATTACATTGAAGAAATACAATTTTTTCTATGCGTGATTTTCGATCAAAGTAAATATGAGAAATTGAAATTGCAATCGCACATTGATGATCCAACTGGAGCGAATTTTTCTATAAAAAACTTTTATAGTTTAATTAAACTGTTGTTTCTTGTACAAGTTCAATTTCTTCGATGAAAATTTAAAATACAGGAGTTCGGTTTCCCTCACGCGATTAAATTGAAACGCTTTAAAACTTTTCATTCGGATATGCTATATTAAACTATGCCATGCTCGAACTCATGAATCAGACAAAAAATTCATTTTTTTCGATCGAATATCGCAGCTATATTTCTCAGAAGCAATAAAATATTAAGATGAAGTCGATTGCAAGATAAAGCAATGAATGAGCTTCCTGGTATTGTAACATTATGTATCTGATTGCAATTTTCTGTTTTTCTCTTTCTCTCTTTTTTTTTTTTTATTTTGTTTATTATCCAACTCCTGCCGCCACGAACTAGTCGCGTAATACTCATCTCAGGGACGAAAATGTAGCATCGAGGTATAGAGAGACAAGCTTCTGCTGCAAAGTACTTTATAAATCATATTTATGAAACGAGAACGCGTAACAAAGGCTAATAAAATTCAGTGAAAGAATTGACAAAAGGATATGATGCCAGTTAATCGTTTAATTCTTGCAATCGAAACAATGAAAACGCTTCGGGTCTTGCAAATGAAAAAGAATAAAAAAAATTGCAGAGAGACAAAGAAAAAATGCGATTTTTCAACAAAACTTAGATGGTTTATAAAAATGAAAAAGCGAACGCCACGCGATTGCATCGATGCGGAGGGAAAATACAATTGCACGAAAGATATGCATGCCGTTGTGGTGAATCCTAACGGCCGGTTCTCATCGAATGTCATGCAAGTAAAAATCAGATTAACTGCAAACAAATGGAGCCTTCGATAAGGCTCTATCTTGTTTCTTCTAATATTTTCATCCACGAGATGAAAATTCACGAAATAAAATGATATATTTAAATTAATTACTGTGTCCCTAACTTTTTACATAATAAATTATGACATTAATCGAAGATAAAAAATTCTTTACATTTTAACAATTATTTAATTAATAATAATTTTTTAATTTTAATTAAATAATTTTAATTAATAATAATTTTTTATTATAAATAAGATTTAATTTTGTCAATTAATATTTTCTAAAAATAATTTTTAATAAAATAAAAAGTATATATTACATAAAACATGTTAGATTACTTAAAAAAAGTTATATTTATAGATTTTTGGAGAAATGGATTTTATTTTTTTATTTTTTTAAATAATTGAGTGATTAAAATCAATTTTAAGTTTCTATATTACGATAGCAATACTTAAATGATCAAGTTTTTATTAATATATTAACTATATTATTATATTATTATAATAGTATTATAATACTATTAAAAAAAAATTTTAATAGTATAATATAAAAAAAACATATTAATATAACATATTTATATAATAAAACATATTTTATTTCAAGATTAAAAATTTTATGTATTATTTAATAAGTTTTTAATATATGATATAGTATTCGATAAAAGTGGGATACACTAATTGTTTTTTACTTCTGAAATATATTAATTGATTTATATACTTCTTTTTTATTTTCGTTATTGTTTAAAATTAATTTACATTTCACTTATAAAAAAATTTTTATTAATAGAAAAAAAATTATTTTTATATTATAATACTATAAAAGTTATTATCTATTCTAACAAAAATTCTGAAAATAATATTGAGGGACACAGTATTTTACAAGAAAAAAATGTCGCATACAAACATGAATTTCACGATGTTTGATTCGTGATAAAAATCAACAATGATTTTTCTTCATAAATGAATAAATGGTAAATATTGATCTTTATTTATGATTGTTGAATTTAATGGAATAATCGATTTTTGAAAACCGATAAAAAATTCAACGAACATTAATTAAAAACCTCGAAATTTATGTACACGCACTTATTTTCTCTGAATGGAATTTGCATACAATTGCACGAATTTATAAATTGGCGGACATCCGTATGATTCGGCTTATACGAATATTCGCATTATTTGACTAACATGGATATTGCCCACTGATTGTGGATATTCATATTATTTGGATTCTATGGATTTACTTGAAACGAACATACAAATATGGAAATATTATAAACAGAGATAGAACAATGACATAACGCCTGAAAATTTGTGAATCGAAACAGTAATACGAATAATTACTCCGGTTACAGTATCCATGTAAATCCAACTATTTCACATAATTTTTCCTTCTCTCCTTTCCCTCCATTTGATTGATTCACAGGCAATTTACACATTTACTTTATCGTATATATATTATTCTCCTTTATTTCTATAATTATTCGTGTTTTTTTTCTTTACAAAATTACTTTAAAAATGAAACAAATCGTAAAAAATGTTAATTGTAATTAGGGAACATATAAATTTATATATAAATTATATATATAATATATATATAAAATATATATATATATAAATATTAATATATATTAATATATATAAATTTATTAATAAAATACTAATAAAATGGTAATTTTTAATAATAAATTCTATAACATTTGAATGAATAAATTTTCATATATTTAGTTGCCATCCTCTCGCCACCTTTTGCTTATGATGTGCGCGTTCGTTGATATTTAGCATCCCCCATAATATGACATAAATGTAACATATATAATCTATGTTCGATAATGTTTAATCGCACTCTCGATAAGCTAATTATATTTTGCTCCACATGCGAACTGATTAACTCATAAAATGTTTTTTTTTAATTCTCTTAAAAATTAAAAAAGAAAAAATTAAGAAAAATTTCTAAGTAATTTTAATTAACTTTTAATTACATATGATAATAATTGACAAAAAGATATTTTATTTAAGATATTTTTCATGAATTTTTTTTATTTATTTTATCTATATCTGATAAATTAAGTTTTAAATTTAATTTTTTCAAAAATTATTAAAAAAAATTTTTTATTTCATATATTCGATTTTTTTTATTATTACTGAAAATTTTCACATTTTTTTCAAAATTTTTTTCTAATTATTAAATTATTCACATTTTTTACTCGAAATCAAAAAACAAAAAATATTTTAGAACTAGTGCTTTTCTAGATAAAAAAAAACATAGAAATTCGTAAATTCGCTTTGCTGATCCACACGGCAAAGTGGTTTCTAAGAGAATAGAGTTAGTGGGAAAATGCGGTTGCCGTTTCAACTATATAGGTGTCGGAGAAATCGGTAGGCATCCAAGCAACAATGGCGAGGTACGAGCATCGAGGAATAAGCGAACGAGCGAGTATTCGACGCGATCAATAACACATGTGTACGCACCGATACACCGTTACATTCACATTGGCAGCATCCCAACCGATTCACAACCACGACCAGCATCGCTACCACCGCGATCAACCGACTCTTCCTCACTGCCTTTTCCATGTCTTCCATCCTTCACTGTCATTCTACTATTCTCTCATTCTCTCGTCTTTCTCTTTCTCTTTCCTCGTTCACCATCAGATACGAAACAATCCCGTGCGTTATGTGCGCTCTTCCATCTACCCTTATGGCTGATCGCATCCGTTCGCGCAGAGACACGCGATAGTGCACGCAGAAATTACACGTATACAGAAATGTATACCATCTATCTAGTTACTGGCATCGATATATAAACGTGAAAATGTCCGAAAGGAATAGAAACGTGAAATTATATAAATAATATAATGGCTAATTATTCCTCGTTAGAGAAATCGTCCCTAACATAAAAACAAGATTCTAATTAATGAATTTTATCATCCATTTTATCATCCATTATTTTTGTTTGTTTATGTTTATATCTATCAACTTTTATTTTTTTTTGTTTTTTTCTACTTTTTTTTATTTGTCATTTTCTCCTTTAATTTTTAAAAAAGTATTTTCTTTTCGTTCTATTTTGTATTCTACATATGGAAAACTCCATACGCAACAGCATTTCCGCATCTTTGCTCGAATATTATAAGTTTACTCTTTTCGTACCGTCTTTACAGTTTCCGGTAGTATATCGAGGTAATTTCAACTGTCTACTTGTGAAACTTTAATTTATTCTTCTATCTCATATGGCAACATTAAAATAATGATAGAATCAAATATGTCACAATTAAATTCGAACATTAACAAGTTAGATTTCTTACGCATCTTTTGTATTTATATTTGGAAAAAAAAGATTTATTTTTAAGTATATTAGAAATTCGAATCTTCAATAAGTTCAAATATGAAAAAAATGTGAAATAGAATCAAATATTGAAAGAATACATTTAAAACTTAATGATTTATTTTACTAAAAATTCTGTTCATTTAAAATTAATTTTCTTAATTATGTTTAAAAATAATTCTTGAATATTGTAATGTTATTTCATGAATGATTTAATTGTATATTATCTTCTAAAATAATTTTATTTTTTTTTAATTCACACGTTTTTAATAAAACTATAATATTATATTTTTATATTATATTTTGATATTATATTTTTAATATTATAATATTAAACCAAATAATAATAGTAAAAATTATAATAATAATAAATTAAAAATTATTTTTACATAATTATATATAATATATTATTTTAAATAATTATATATAAAAATTAAATTGAAAGTATAAGTTTTTTGATTATTGTATATAATTTTGTATAATTTTTTTAAATTTGTTGTAATTCAATTACTATGTGCTTATAAATTCGATTCATTCTAATATCGAAATACTTGTATTATATTTTTAAAACTTACACATAGTTATCTATTCATTCTGATATTCGAACAATACAATTCCTATAAGGACCAATTACATCTCAAGCAATAAATTACAAAAAATCTTAGTGATAAATTGAATATTTTGATTTGATTTAGATTTTGATATAGATTTATGTATATATATATATATTTAATCTATATATTGAATTTAATTTTGTTTTCAGTTAAACATGGATTATTGTATTATAAAAAAGGTAACAATGGCAGTTTTTTTTATACAATAAAAATAAAATTACAATTAAACATAGAGAATGCATGCAACAATCACGTGATAATTTTACGTGGAAATCCATTTAAAACGATTGAATGTTGCATTTAGCCGATAAGGGATGGAGATGAAAAAAAAATTATTTGAATAGTAGGATTGCAAATGTTTTATCGCGTGATCGTTGGATTTAAATTTTCGATTTTAACCAATCCAATTTGGCTAATGAAACGACACTGTTTGTCGCTATGCAAGCTCATATGTTCGTTCTTACTATATCGCTTTATTTCGTACTCATACTATCGCTCTTTGTTGTCTCGTAATGTACGGACCGAAATAGCAAGATAATTGATAAGCATTATTTCATTAATATATTCTACGAAAAAGGAAAATTATGCCAAACTAAATCGAGCCTCACGCAATCATAAAATTCACATTCGTGTAAAGTTTTCCCATCCCTGTCGAATTTATCCGTGATTAATCGGTTGAATATAAATTAAGAATTTTCTTTAATTATTACAATGATGCTAAATAAAAGAAAATATATAAAGGAGATTGAAATAAAATGGAATATTAATATTTGAATTTTCGAAAATTTTCGAAATTTATTCTCAAAAATATTTTTCTTAAATGGATACATGTGAATGAATATCCAATAATAATAAGTTAATATTGGAATTTCGTTTTATTGTCAAATATATTCGTATCTTTGAAATTTTTAAAATATAAAATAAAAAATTATCAAAATCGTAAAAAAAGTAACAAAATTGGGAACGATTATATTCAACAAATATTAAATTATATATAATTATATATAAATTATATATAATAATGTTTAAATATATATTTTTTAATATGTTATTTAGAAATTGTTCAGTTACAATTCATTAGAAAAATTAAGATTACAGAATTATAACATAAGAGAAAAGTAAAATATTATTCAAATACACAATATTTAAATATATTTTAATTAATTTATAATAATTTGCATTAATTATTGAAATATGTAACGGAAATTATTATTTTATATTTATTTGTTATAATATTATTGAATTAATCGCTTTTAACATATATTAAAAAACTCATTGTAATTATAATAATAATAAAAAAAATAATAATAATAGAAACGCCAATTTTATTTATTAATTATATATAAATTTTATATAATAATAATGTACAATAAAATAACTAATGACAGAATTTAACAAATTTTAACAATGAAAAAAAATTATTATATTTAACTTATTTTATTAACATGTAATGTTTATAAAATATATGCATATAATGTATATATTGTATTCATATTTTAATAATATAATTTTTATTATTTAATTTATCTATTATATTTAATTATATTTTTATTTATTTAATTAAAGTTTATTGTTAATATATATATATATATATATATATATATATATTCGAATATTAATGCAAGTCATTGTATAATTCATATATTACAGGTTAATTTTTTTTAAATTTAATTATCTTATTCTAAATTCCCCTAAACTATATTTTCACAAAGAAAAAAAAATAATTTCATCACTATAAAACATAATTAAATATAATTAGAATAATCAAATAATAATAATCATACTTTCGATATTATTATAAATATTATAAAATTGCAAAATACCGCGAACTATTGTGTATGCATCCATGACCAAAATTCCTGGATATGGATCGTAGAGGAAGTAGTAAAACCGAGAATGAATTCGAACCACAATGGCTCATAGAAAGCATGTACATTGCGATTCATTTTTCGTTCGTCGATAATTAATAAATACGCTTATTACTCGAATGTCTAGATTCTCTTTTATCGAGTAAACTCGGAATTATATTGATTGAGACACCGCTATCGATCGATTAAAATATCAATGAAATTAATCATTAACAAGCAATAATATGTATATAATCAAAAATGGAAAAAGAGAAAATATATCACATGACAAAAAACAGATGACTCGCAAGGTGAATGACATGCTGAACTGCTAATGCAGCTACAATAACGGTTCGATCAGCAAAAGTGCGTTCCTAGTAATCTTGCAACATTCTTGTGCATACCGCAATTTCTTGACCATTCATAAATAATAAATATATAAATACCATCACAACGGATATCAGGATATCAGGAATTGTATAATTTTCTTCGCTAACGATTTAGAACTGAAATAATTTTCTATCCCTTTAATGACAAATGGCTATTTAATAGAAACAAGAAATTATCCAAGTTGTGGATTTATATAACGACGAATTAGCTATCAGCTGATTTAGAGAAACATTCGTTGGTTTTGTGCCTTGTATACAATACAAATATAAAGATATGATAAAAGATATAGAGTCATAGTAAAAAGAATGAATTCGTGGTTTACGAGGGCGAAGGAAAAAGAGAATTGTTGTTCTAAGATATGAGCAATACTGGAAGAATTGCGCGCAATAGTTATTCCTGCGTAATTTTTTTTGAAGAGTAGTTTCTTTGCGCAAGGTTATATAGAGAATAATGAAACTGATAAAGTGAAAATGTTTTTGAATTACTAATTATTTGATAATAAAGGATTAAATCTTTTTTTCTAAAAAAATAATGATTATTTAATTTTGAGTTGTTTATATCTATCGTAAAGAAACATTAAGTGAACAACTTTTCCCAGCATTTTTCTATATAATATATAAATAAAAATATTTATTTAGATGTATATTTAAATATTCTAATATTATATCTTTTATCATTTAAAGATAAATATAAAATTAATGCTTTTTTTTCTTTTAATAATAATCTTAATAAAACAGAAAATGTTTATATAATATATAATTAATTATTATAATTCGAATATTACAAATTATATATACTATTAGAACATCATATAAATAAAATTGTAGATATTGATATCCAAAATAATATTATATTATATTAAAAAAATTCTAATAATAATATAATATAATATAAAAATATAATATAATATAATATCTACTAAGTTGGAATTATATAAACACTTAAAATTGTTTTCTGTTTATTTTTTTTCCTTTTTATTTATTCATTTATAATTAAAGAGCACAGAATAATTAATGATTATGATCTATTTTACATATTTAAATAAAAATAATATATTTATATTAATATTTTTATACAAAATAGTAAATAGAAATAACGTTTTAAATAAAATTAAATATTAATATTAAAATTAATCTTAATATTAATATTATCCAGTACCAATATTATCTAGAATTACCAATGTTTCCTTAATTTATGGTATTTCTTTTATATTTATAAATTTTATCATTATTATTAATATTGATGAATTATTCAACACCGATTTATAGATTACGATAGAAAAAGAATTAAAAATTCTAAAATTAGAATATAAGTTGCTGTGAATAAACATCGAGTTCGAAAGGGCGAGTTTTTTGAATCAACCCGTTTTCCAAAATTTATTCTATATAAATCGTAGAATCTACTTTCAAGGAGAGATTTACTTAAATGAATCGTTGTAAAATACGCAATCATATCTATCTTTTATTTTACTTATTTCTTAAAGTGTATACGTGTTGATACATGCTGTAGAGTTGATATAGATTCGAGGAAAACCGTATTTTACAGATAAAAATTTGACTTACGATTCGATCATCATGAATAAGCGGTTTTCAATAATAAAATTTACCACTTCCACTTTATATTTAAAAATATCGATATGATAATATTATTTATACTAATATAATAATCTCATAATAATCTCTTTTATGCGTCGTTTTCCTATGATTATCCTAATAATCTTTATGTTAAAATAAATGAGGATAGATCGAAAGGGATAGAACAGAGAAGAGAGGATAAGATAATAGATAATAATATGCGTGTATGTGAATATGCACAAGATGTGTTCTGCGACCAAGCTGAATTCATGCACCTGCTCCCCACCGAATTTCCAATTTCACCCTCTGGGTAATTTGTGAGGTTTAGAGAGACAGGGATCAAAGGATATTCCGTAAAAGGGATTTTCAAGAGACAATGCCATGAGACCAAACTGTATCGGTATATCTTTGGTTATAGTTGATCCCCTCGACTAAATAGATTGACCTTCTAATCGAAACCACTCGACCATTGATATCTTCGAGTCCATGCGATCAAGGTAATATCATTTTTGTCGCATATACTAAATAAAAGAGACTATGTTTTTTGAAATGAAAATCAATCTTTTCGATAATATATTTTTTGTGGAGTTGTAGAAAAAAGAACTATATATAAATAAACTATATATATTTCAATGAATGAAATATAAATGTAAAATTTTCTCTTTATATTTTATTGATTCGATAGAAAGAGTTTAGTAGTTGTTAATAATTAACGATTTTTTTATTGATCGTAAAATCTTACTTACAAGATTTTTCATTTATCAGTAATGTAATCGATAGATAATCGTGCTCGTTCAACGATTATCGACCAGTTTGCAAACTCTATTTCGAGTTCTTGAAAAGCACAGCGATATTTCTTGGAAGCATCTACAAGAGTACTTTAAAAAATAAATAATCATTTCCGAAAAAAAAATATTGACAATTGAAATATAAATTATATTATTTTCTATCAAATTTACAAAAAGATATTATTACAACTTTTCGAATTATGAGAGTTAATTATATTTATCGATCGTAATAAAAAGATTATTTTTCATATTAATATAATAATTTTAGAAATTGAAGAAATTGTGTGATATACAGATTTCGACTAGAAGATATTCTCGAATTGTATAAATAATTAATACAGAGAACTTTTGAAAACAAGTGAACCGAACAACAACAATTACAAATCAACTTTATATTTCAAACAAACTACCATGGAAAACAAAGTTAAGCTTTCATTAATAAATATATCGGACATCGTGAAAAGATGAAACAAACTATTTTTAATACAAAAAACATGCGATGATGAATATGAAAAATGAAACAGGAGAATATAATGATAGATGTTTTGATCATCCGACAAATTCGACAACTTCGTCGATTACAATGAATCATATTCTCGATTGAAAAGATAAAAAGAAATGGAAAAATGAAAGAAAGGAAAACATGGCAGATCTGAAATGCGACTCTACGCAAGCGTAATAAGAGGCTGTGATCGATAAGACCAAAAAGATAGACGGTTTGGATGGTTGGAAGCGAACTGGCAAGTGAATTGGTATGCGTGGGAAATGGTAGATCTGGTTACTCTTGTTATCCGTTTGAGGCAGTTACCCCCGCTTTCAGCTCCGTTAAAGACACATAAGCACAGTTTGCGAGGGATGAAGCAGAAAAAAGAAAGGAAAAAAAAAAAAAAGAAGGAAACAAACAAAGAGCAACGACTCTTAGAAAGCAGTACTATTCAAATTTTCCTGCCGTAATTAATTGTATTTTCGTATAATCGAGAATCTTCAGAATCATTCTTGTTTGACAAGTCATTTTTTTCATATATGTGGTCAAAATTATATTCATCAAGTGGAAAATAGTACAAACTAATTATCTCACTTTTTTGTGAATAAGATAGAATCAATCACATTATATATAATATATATTATAATATATAATACATATAAGATTATATAAATTTATTACAGAAATAATAGATATAAAACATACAAGATTATTAAGTATTACTTTTTCATTTTATGCTTATTTTTATTGTAAAAAAAATAATTCTATAAATTATTCTGTTATGATTATTTATGATTTTATTATGACTTTTTTATTATTATAAAAAAAATTTTTTGAGATAAAGTTAAATAGTTTTAGGAATCATATTCTAATATTATTAGTTTTTTTATAAATGAACGCATAGGGGAGTGACATATGTAAACTATTTTTTTCATTATTGTTTTTTTTTTAAATGAGATCACATTTTTTATTTATTTGATACAATTTGATATTTTATACAAAAAAATATTATCTAAAAATCATTAATTTAGGAAATAATTATCTCAATTTGAAGTTCATAAAATTTATGAATGTTAAGAAATATGCAAAGCTATAGTCTATTATTTATATTTTTTTCCATAAAAAAATTAATAATACCAGAATGTATTTTTTTTTTAAATAAAAAAATCTCTTTATGCATCAAGCCTCAAATTTTCATCATTTATTTATCTTTTAATTATAATTTCATAAAAAAATTTTTTATAAAATAATAAAATATTAAAATTTAAATATTTAATATTATTATTTTTATATACATTATATATTTAATATACATATATTCAAAATTTTACTTCATCTTGTACAATTAAAAAATTATATATAAAAAAGAAAAAAAAGAAGATTAAGAAAATGAAAGATTAAGATTTGATTTTATCCAATGTTGAATTCATTAATAAAAATAATAAAATAGAATTAAATATTTTTTAATGAAATTATCGATTCAAATCATTATTTTCTAAAAAAGTATTAAGTTATTAATACCGAGAAATTATTAATTTAGAAAATATTTTAATTTAAATTTTGTACAATTCATTCTAAGATAAGAATATATGAAATGATATTTGTTTAATCATTTTCTTATTTTTAAGAAAACAAATTTGATCTTCAATGATCTTTTTCATATATCTTCTTCATATTCATTTAGAAAAAAACCAATTATGTCAAATTATGTTCCCGATGAAATCTCTCAACTTTTGCTTGAAACTTTTTTCAATATATATAATTAATAGTTTCAAAACTATTTCATTTTCTTAAGTGATTCGCTTTGTATTCGATGGAAGACTTTCATTTAAAGCTGCCATAGTTTGAGATTGATCGATAGGTATTATAATAATAGAAACGGAATGATTCGATTCAATCAATGAACAGAAGAAGTAACAGAAGAAGTTAGTGAAAGTTTAGCGGAAAAGTTTCCTCTTAATTCGATCAGTAGCAGATTTTGGTGAATGCATATTCTGATTTATAATCGCGTTAATGCTTTTAAAAATAATAATGAAACCAATTTTCCTCTATATATCATCGATTCTTAAGTATCAGAGACCATTGTACATTTATATTCAAGTCTTAATGATAAATCTTATTAATGATAGATTGTTATCATCGCCATAAATATGATAAAAATAATAATTCAATATTTTTACAAATATATTGGCTCTATTGTCTGGATTTCATATGTTATAAAATTATCAACAAAAATTATGAATTGAGAAAAATTTTTAAGAAATCTGTGATAAGTTAGTAATTTAAGATTGAACTTTAAAATTTATTTTTTTATCAAAAAAATTTCAAGTCCAAAATTGATTTGATAGATTGTCATTGACATATTTGTTATTCATTGAAATTCCAAGATTATAATTTTCTTACTAGAGAATTACTGAAATTAAAAGTTGAATGATTTAAAATTTTGATATGGATATCAGTTCTATAAATAAAAGTTATTGCTATTATTAATATATAATTATTAACATTAATTAATAATGTAATATATTATTATATATTTATATGTATATTTATCTAAAAATTTATTTTTATTTGTTTGTTAATATAATATCGTTTGATAATATTACATACATGCGCGCACACACACACATACACATTTTATTTCGTAATATGCATTTTGCAATAGTCAATGTGCTGTGTCCAGACTAGGAATAATTCAAAACTAGGACTGCATTCAATGCAGATCGCATCAGAAATACTTACCAAGAAAAAAAATATAAGTTTATATATTTTAGTTTTATTTGTACAGTTTCATCATTATTACAAACTATAAATTCTTACAAACTGTCTCTGGTTAATAATAATTCATTTTTAAAAAATATTTCGAATTTGTCATTAAAATTTGTCATTATTAATTCACGAAAATGATTCAAAAAGTTAAGTTCATTGAATAATATCGCTTGAGATATTACTCAATGCTAAAAAATGCGAAAAATGCGAAAAACTGCTAAATATTTAATTATTCTGGTTATCCCAAACTATAATTATTAATATTTTATAATATTCGACAAAAGACATTATAATATGATCTTTCAAAGAGACAAGAAAAGAAAAATTTTTTCTTAAACATGCCATATAGATACTAATTTACTTAATATATTTCTAAATAATTCCAAGCTTTTAAAAAGAACATGTTCGTCTGCCACACCCGCAATCACTAATTTACATTTATCATTCATCTATCGAATTTATTAATAATGTTATAATTAAATTTTATATTATTAATTTACATTTATCATTCATTCATCGAAGATTTCATAAAGGAAAAAGAATCCTTTAAACGGTGGATTAAACATTAAGTATCGAGCAATTAAAACAGTTAAAATTCATAAGGATAGCTTCATGAAGATCATTTTACTAATAATATTATATAATAATATACTATTACTAATAATAATAATAATATATAATATACTAATAATATTCTCTCTCTCTCTCTCTCTCTCTCTCTCTCTCTCTCTCTCTCTCTCTCTCTCCCTCCCCCTCCCCTCTCAAATAGCGCTATAAATGTTACGCTAATCAAGTCGAAATTTTTCTATTTTAATGCAACGTCTCTAATTTCATTAGCAGCAATATGATGAAGAAACAAAGTATATTCGTCATGTGAAAGAAGAAAAAATTAATTTATCGACATTATTTTCATTGATACAATTTGATTGATAATTTTTTATTACATTATGTTTTCATTGATATTTCTAAATGACAGAATATTTTAAATGACAGAGAAACGGTATTTAATATTTTCAATAATATTTGATGAATGATATTTTCGATGCTTATAAATATTGATATGATAATTATGAATGTTATGCATATTGATTAATAATATTGTCTATATTCATAAGTGTCATTAATATTACTGATCATGTATAGGTCTCCTTAATATAATTGTATAATGTTTTATCATCTTAATACTTGTTTTTTTATTCGAAAATATTTTGAATATTTATTAGAATATTTATTAGAAATATTTAAATAAGTATTTTTATATGTTTTTGATTTTACATATATAAACAGAAATAAATCGTATAAATCGTATATAATGTTTTTAGTGATCTTTGATCGTATGACTATATAAAACTATATAATAATAATTATATAAAACTTTATAAAATAAACATTATGGAAATCCGTTATGAGTAATTTTTTTTAATGTTTCTACTCATAATAAATTGTTAGAATAATTTTTTTGCTTGTTAAAAAAAGAATTAAATTTTATTTTTATTTATATATTGAGAATTTATTTAAAAATATTATTTTGTAAAAATAAGACATTATTTTTACATTATTAACATTTATACAAAAATAATTATTATATAACATTTTATTTAATATTTTTATTTAACATTAATTTTACAAAAATAAAAAAAAGATAAAACAATGTTTAAAAAATATCATGAATATCATGTTTCATATAAACAATCACTCGACGGAGATGATGCACACTTACGAACATACTTGATGACTACTCAAATCATACAAAAAAATTTCAGTAGATAATCGTTGGTAATGAAAATCATATGCTTGCATGATGTATAAATGTTAATTTGAGAAAACTTTAAAAATTTTGAAAAATTTAATAAATCGTTTTATTAATTAACAGTTATTTATTATAAAAAATTAATTTTTTGTAAATTCTCATAATTTTTGAATATAAAATTGATTGTTTAATACATTTATAATAATTTATAAAAAATTTATAGTTTCAATTCTATTAGTTTATTCATGACTAAAAATACCTAATTTTTTATCAATTGTTTGTGTAAAAAAAAAAACACAATATCGAGAAAGTGAATTTTTATCAATGAAGATAAATAAAAAAGAATGTATCATCAAATTTTCTATCAATCCGATTTTCATGTATTTTCCCGAATGCATTCGCATACATGCCTCGCATGCTCTTAAAAATATACATACGAGCAAAGAGTTTGACTAGTGGCATCGTCAATGCAACGATGCATATAGGTTGAAATTCAATGCCAAAGTATGCATGCTCACGTGTGGTAGCATGATAATGATATTCCGCGGGTTTGTTCGCCGCGGAATGTAATTCTCTCGTGTTTCTTCTCTTTCCATTCACCTTTGATTCTCCTTTCAAACAGTATCATCATGGCTGAAGAAGTTTACATTTCAATCGACTCCGGATCGTCTTCGGTAAAAACAAAGACTCGTTTACATTTTCTGTTGTTCGATGATACTAATGTACAAAATGATTTATAAATTCATGTCAATATTTTAGGCATTGAATTTATATATTATATATATATAATTAATTATGTATACATTATAAATACAAATACAAGTATAAATACATATATAATATAAATAAGTATAAATACATAATAATATATAAACATATATATATACATATATATACATATATATAATATATGTATATAATATATATACATATGTATATAATATACAATATAAATAATATATATACATATATTCTTTGATTTTCGAATTATTAAAAAAAATTATGATTTAAGAAAAATGCTATCATTATAATATTTTGATCAATTAATTATATTTTATTTTAAGAACATTTGAAATATATCGTATATTCAATTCAAGTAAATATTCAATGTGTATAATTTATGGAAAAAAATTTAATAAACAAGATTTAAAAATAAAAGTATTTTCAAACAAATGAGAAATACAACAATAAGATTAACAAAAAAACGAGCAATAATGATATGTATTAATATATATAATTTGAAAATTAAAATATATGAGATATATATTTATATAACATTTTTTTTTCTTATATATTTTTCTGTATGTTCACCTTAATATGAACATGCAATTGTGAATTATTATGTATAGATATTATGTGATATTTTTTTTTTTGAATGAAATATTTGGATGTATTATTGTATTTACCGAAATTACTTGCTTTGTATATGAAATAAGTTGAAAATAAAGTAAAAATAAAATAAAATTTTTTTTATTTGAAATCTCGATTTTCAAGAAAATCAATTGAACATGTTTTTTTTAAAGTTGTTTAAATATTACATGCACGTTTAAAATTTTAAATCTTATTTCATACAAAATAAAATTTGAAATTTGTTTTGTTATATAATTTTTATTTATTTTTGTACAACACAATATCTTATATTGTTTATTTTACAGTTCAAAAAATTTAATATAATCTATTGTTTCTATTGTATATCTTCAATTAAATTTATATTCGTCGAAATATCGGTATGCAATTTCATTTTTCAAAAATTCATATCAACACGATAATAATGCATTTTTAATATGTCACAAGATGAAGTTGTAATTTCAATACGAATGACTATAATTTGTATTTTAATTTTATAAACAATATTCAAAATAATAAGTAGTGAAAAGTGGTATGGTTTTAACGCTTATTATTATTTATAAATGTAATAATCCAACTTTTCACGGCGCGCACAGAGTCAATTAAAAATATTTTATTATTTCTGGTGGCTGTTACCCAGCTGAAATTCAATATCTCTCGATTTTTCCGGTAGCTCTGAAAATTGCCTGTCATATATAATCATTTTGCAATTTCGTAAATATCACGTTCATTGATCCATGACCGTGGGAAAACTCGCAAGTTTTTCGATTTTTTAATTTCATCATTTTATAGTTTATTATCTGTGTGATTTTACAAAGAATCCTGATTCCACGGAAAATATGATAGTTACATTTTGTTTCGCAAAATGGATTGATTTACATTATCTATTTCTCGATATATTAATATCTATTAATATAAATGAAATGTTACAAAATATGAATCATTGAAAAAAAGAATTCATTGATACCGACAGTTTTATTAGAATTAATGTTTGTTAATTTAAAATTAATTAAAATTTAACATTGGCTTAATTAAATTTCAATGACATTTAATCTTCTAAAGCGACAATTTTTTCTTATCTCTACAATACAAATGCAATTATCTAATAATGTAAACAATTATTTAAATCATAATGGTAATATTGATTCTATTTTCTTGATCCTTATGTTTTATCCTATTAAATGAAAAAAAGATTTATTTCGCGTTTATAAATTTGAATTTAAGATTAAATTATATTCTGGCATTAAATATATTAATATCCATTTTTAACGAAAACGTAATTGTCAGGATCATAATCCCTTTACTGAATGCATATATTTAACCATATTGTCAAGATACGTAAATGTATGAGACGAGAGTTATGTTGAGAGCGAAATTTTAAGTCAGAGCGTATTGCATTTTTCATGATAAAATTATATATATAAAGCTCTATAGAGGCATTCTTTTATCATCGAAAAACGATAAAAAAAAACGATGTTCAATTTCTTTCATATTTTTGAATGCACCTCAGTTTGATTATCTCCATTGTTCGATTTTGTATGAACTGTGTGCAAATTTGATGAGTTAATTAAGAAACTTTCATGAAACAAACTCATTTGATTATTTATTTGAAATTACTATTTTAATTTTAAATGTTCGACGAGAATAGTTAAATAATTAGATTTATAAAATGCACAAAAAATATTTATTGCAAACATATCAAGAAACTATGGTATTTGAAAAAACGAATGTATACAAATTTTCTCATATAATTTTATGAATTTTATGATTTTATTTAATTTTAAATTTAAAACGAATTTTAATTTCATCTTTGATATTCTTTTATAACAATCAATGATTTTTTTAAATCTTGATATAAATTTTTTATTAATTTCTTTTCCAAAATAAGAATCTAAGAAAATATTTTAAGCGATCCTCACAAATAAAGAAATATCATATAAATAAATATAATATATCAAATTTTATAATCAAATTTGTCGCTATGCATATTTTTAATAATTTTGTATACAAATATATTTATAGATAAATGTGTATAACATTTTTTCTTATTTTTACTTATATATTATATTCAGAAGTTTAATTGAGAAAAATAGAAAACATGTATGTATTTATGTATATTTTTTGATAGATCAAAAATCATATTCTATTGAAGTTTTTAAAAATATAAATATTTGATTAGAAGAAAATGAAAATGATTCATATATAATATTTTTATCACGAATTCATGTAACTATTGCGACAGTCTTGTTATCAATTGTATAAACAATTTATCGAAAAGATCGATAGTATTGAAGAAGAAGACAAAGATAGGAAAACGTAAAAAAATATTAGAGTTGAAAGAGCAGATTCCTGTAATTGGCTCGAAAAATAAGATTGAAAGCCCTTTCTATTTAGTCATAATTTTCACACTCTTTTTCTTTCACTTTTCATTTTCCATAGTCTAATACCGACTTCACAAGCTCATATTTTACAGAATGCTCAGAATTACATAAGATGCGTACATAAGCTACAGATATACTATAAAAAGAACTAGAAACATCCATTGAAAATAAAAATATCTCTTTAAACACTTCAAATTCTTCTGTCTTCCAATGAAGAACATTCTAACATTCTATCGTCCTTATTCAAAATTGAACTTCTTATAAGTTAAAATCGCTTAAAATTAATTTTCCTTTATTCTATGTTCTGGCAGATATGTCATGTAATTGCACAAGATTTTGTCTCAATTTTTTTTTTTTTTTTATCCTTCGCGTTGGAACTAGAGACAGGTTTCTCTGATTCGACATTTAGAATGATCCCTGTTTCTATCATTTCTTATCATATCCATGAATTTAATATTAATAAAGGATTCTCGTCTTGAAAAAAAAGGCGATTCATGTTTCTTCAGTCACAGGCTGCTGCTTATTTTTCTCTGGTTTTAAAAAATTTTATCGAATTTGAATTTTAGAATTTAAGTTTTGAAATCATGAGAGTAAAAACTACAATGAAAATTAAATATATAAAGAGAATGTAATTTTATTTTTACGGGACATAATTCTACATAGTGCGTATTGAATTATAAACTGTTACAAACGAAATATATTTGTACGAACGGCGTCTTGCCCATTTTTCACGACAATTTCATTATTATCGCTCTCAGATTTGAAGTCATTCGATCAACCGCAGCTTACCGGTTTTAAAGGAATTCCAGCTCTCATCAAATAAATCTAATGCCTAGTAAGAATGATACTATATGTAATATTCTCGTATGTTCTCGTATGTTCTAAATGAGATAGAAATCGATCGATGATCAATCATTTCTCTTGCTACAAACAAATCGAGAGAAAGAAAAAAGAAATAGTAGTAATATCAGAAATCGCAGTAATATCATCTTTTTCTTCGCAGAACGAATCGTTATTTACGAGTCGTGATATTTCGACTTTTATTATTTATAACGACTTATTTATAATTTATTTACTAAATGATGTTAATTGAAAATATGATAAAATTACATTTATATGAACCTATTGGAAAATAATGATTTATTTATTAAGAATTTAACAATGTAATCAAATTTTATTTTAAAAATAATTATTCTTTTATCATATAAATTTTATCATTTTTTTAAATTTTTATCTTTTATTATTATCATATAAATTTTTGAAAATTTTATATTTTTAATTATTTATAGCTAATTAATTTTAATAGTTAAGTTACACATAATAATATCCAATTTATAATGTTTTTGTAATTATTTTATAACAAAATCTAACAAAGTCTCTCTTAATATTCTTTATGAAAAGATTAATATAATTAATATTAATATAATATAATTAATATAATTAATATTAATATAATATAATTAATATAATTAATATTAATATAATATAATTAATATAATTAATATTAATATAATATAATTAATATAATTAATATTAATATAATATAATTAATATAATTAATATTAATATAATATAATTAATATAATTAATATTAATATATTATATTGTAAATTATAAACTTTTTTTTTATGATTTTACATATGATGATTGGATGATTTATATTTGTATTATAAAATTTATTCTTAAAATCTTTTTTGTTTTATTATCAAATTTTACAATAGAATTTTTTGACATTAACAACTTGTAAATTATGACTTATAAAATTTCAGTAGATATTGAAATGTATATTAAATTATAATTAGAATAATAAAAGCTAACTATAAATTCGTACATATATTTAAAGCTAAAAATTAATTTCTTCGTATAACTTCTATTGCAAATTCTAAATTATATTATATTCTATTTAAATGCAAACATTCAATTATCGTCAAAGATTTTTTCTATTATAAAAAAAAATATAATAATTAAAACGAAATTCTTTAAACTTTATTATTTTAAAATTAATTATTTTAAAAACAATTGTTTGTATTTCTTTTTCTTTATAAATTTCATCATTATTATTTATACATTATTTATATATATCCAACACGTATATATATCCAACAAACCACATATATATTTTTTCGAATTTCTGATCAATTTCTTTTCTCGCTCCTCTTTTTTTTTTCTTCTGTCCTCATTTCCTAAAGTTCGATTATAAATACTAGGGCATCGAATCTTTAACACCCGATATCCTTAATGCAGATTTCGGCTGCTTTCGACTATAGCTTTAAAACAGGTTGAGGGAGAGGAAAAGAAAGAGAGAACAGTGTAGTCACTATTTGGCTGACAAGCAACTTTTGTATCGGAGGGCAGCGACTGTGAATCCGGTAGCAGTCGGTATGCACACTACTCTTCCTGCTCGTAATGCGAAAACATGGTCTGCGACTTTCCTCGAATACGAGAGATTTAAATTCTATGTGGAAACAGCGGAGAATTCATTGATCTTTACTTGAAATATTTTGATGGAATATTGAGAAAAATAATTGAAAATCTTGGAAAAAAAAGAGAGGCAGATCCATATTTGACTGTTTTTATTTTATTTTTAAGTTATTAAATTAAATAAAAATATTTTATATTTCATTTATTTTTTATTCATTTTAGACCGAATAAAAAATGAACGATTTATTGTAGATTTAGATCTGTCTCCATTATTTTTTTTATTTAATTTACGAATATAGAATGTTGCTTTTTGGTGTTTATTGAAAATTTCATATTGTTCCATTTTGATTAATAAAACAACAATAAACCAATAAATAGTATTTTATTGTTAATTGTTAACACAATTTTTTTATATTTTATATTTTAAATTAAAAAATTCAATATATTAATTTGAAAAATTTAAATTTTAAGAAATTTTAAGAATTTTAAGAACTAACCAAAAAACTAAAAAAAATTTAATAATGAAATAAAGATTTATCAATTTAAAAATTAATATTGTTTTGTTAAAAAAATACAAATTTGTGGAAAGAAAAAACAGTATGGATATTCCTAAAAAAATGATAAAGATTTTTTCAGAATAAATATAAGATTTTTTAATTTATTTTAATCATTTCATTATTATTTTATTATAATTAAAAATGATAAAGAAAGAAAATATTTTAGATATCCAAAGAGTGTAAATTCGAATAACAAAAGTTTTTCTTCAATATTATTACTTGCAATTGTAATTTAATATCGCATTGCGATTGACAAGAAATACAAACTGATTTTATAGCAATTACTCGATTCCAATTCAAATCAATAAAAAATAAAACTCATACACTTATAACATAATTTGTCTCTTTTGTTTTAGATTTTCATTTCACATGTATTATTATTAATTAATATGCAATTAAAAGTATCATGATAAATCTGCGAAAAAAAATTATGCGTGAAAAGGTCGATCGATTCAAACAAATGATGTATTTTTTCCATTGAAATTTAATTTAATTTGCTTAGAAAACAAAAAATGATATAAGAAATTTAAAAAAAAAGAAAGATTGTGGAGGATTACATGCAAGAGAAGAGAAAGGAGAAAAGATGAAATCCGATGGGGAACGGAGGAAGGAAGAAAGAAATCGAATAGAATCGAGAAAAATGAATCGAGTATAAGAATATGAGTATAAGAACCATGGACCATGTAGTCAGCCAAAGGCAAAACAACGGTCATAAGCTTTATTGACTGGAACTGATGAAAAACGAGAAGAGATAGGTCACTATCATTTTTTTGTTCGCCAAAACTTTTAGTTCTCTCGACATCATGCTGCTTAAATTTCTATTGCATTTGTTATTAATGTAATAAGTAAACATTAATAATAGATATGCAATATTATCAATAAAAATAATAATATATATGTACGAATCATTGCGATTTTTTAGTATTTCTCTTGAAAAGTAAAAATATTATTGTTCATCTATATTCTATATTCTTATATCTATAAGTATTCCTTTACTTTCAATACTTTACTAATCAATAAATCATTTGTTGTAATTCTTTGTTTAAATTGACTCAATATCTGGTTCTAATCTATAGATGTTTTAATCTCAATTAATTATAAATAAATAAATATTTTGTGAGATGGAATTTTACATTATTTATTATGAATGTTGAAAAATCAAGTTTGAGGTTAAGAAATGTTTCTATAATTTGTTTCATAGAAATCAATTAGAGTAGAATAATAAGAAACGCAAAAAGAAGAGAAGAATATGCAAAAAAAAAGAAAAAGATATAATAAGAATAAGATAAAGATATATACAAAAAAATCTATATATATATATAAAAATAAAAAAATTAATATATTAGATATTATATATATATTAATATATAATAAGATATAAATTAAAAAATATAAATAAAAATATAGTGTAATAGATAATATAATATCTCAAGTGAAAATAGTAATTATATAATATAAAAAAATTAAAAAAGATAATATAATATTAAAATATTTTAATTAAAAAAATATATTCTGAATATAATATATATATCTACTTCTTTCAATTTACTTTTTATGTGTTATTTTCTGAAATCATTGATAGAATATTATAAAATAATATAAAGTACATATAGTATTTTAATATTTTAAAGAACTATTGAATATATTTCACAAATCACATAATTTTATTTGCTCTAATCCAACGTTCGTCTAATATTAAATTTTGGGATGCACATATCTAAGTGAAAAGACAACGTTTGAAAAGGGTTAAAAAACTATGTATCAAAAAATAAACAATACCGATAGGGAGAACAACGATCACTTCTCTTTTCTTCAATCGATATTGTCTCTCCGTGCTTTGGAGATTATGAGTTACACAATCATATCTGGCATATTATGCAATTTATTTTCTGCAACATATTTTTCTTATCTTAATTGCATAACATAATTTAAATATTGTAATTTAAATATTTCCCTTGAAATATATTCTCTTGTTGACATTCTTTTTTTTTTTTTTTAAATAACATATCCTATACTTAAGAAATAAGATGTTGAACTTATTTAAAATGAGTCGATTTTAGTCGATTATCGATTTTAATAATAATTTTAAAATATTTTGTTAAAGAAATTATATTTTGAACAACTTTTTCATATATGTCTATAGTAAAATTTTTATATTATGCATTATAAATACGGTATATTATAAATAATATAATATAGATACACTTAGACTTACAAACTCATTGAAAAAAACAATTGTTCTTTGTCATTTTCAATAAATTATTTAATTTTGTTAATTGAACTAAAATGTCCACTTATTGACTTCTTTAAAACAAGATTTTAAACGTATTAAAATAATAAAAAAAATCGAATACCGTTACTTTTGAAAAGAATAAAACAAATAAAGAATAAAAATACTTTTTTTTTAATTTTTATTTTTTATTTTATAATTTTAATTTTTAATTTTTATTTTTTTAATGAATGAATTTCATAAAAGATTATATGCGATATGTATTTTCAAATTCTTACTTCATGGATAGACTTTTTTACATCAAACTAAAATATAACAAAAATCTTCTCAGATCTAATCGGATAATTTAATATATACCAAAAAAGACTTTTGCATATAAATAAAAAATTAAGATCAAAACTTGTTTCTATGTATAGAAACAAATTGTTCAAAAGAATGCTTTAGAAATATATAATACGTATAATATAATACGTAAGTTATCGACAAATCAAATCAATCAAATTAATCAGTTAGTTGAATTTACCACATTTACAAATGAATCACGTGACAAAAGTCATCGAAAAGAAGCATTATAATAAATAAATAAAATGAAGTAAAATAATGAAAAGCGATTCGAACGCATAGAAAACATAGATTTGTCATTGAATCTTTAATATGAGAATATGAAAATTTTTCTGTGCAAATAGGCCTCTTTAGAGGATTAGATAAAGCTAAAAGTCTTTATTCATACGTTATTCAATTTATGACAACTTATAATCTTTATATAATACTTCGAAATTATTGAAATCATATATATATATATTTTAGACAAATGGATCAATATATAATAATTTAATTGAAGAAATTTTCATATCGTGTACTTTCAAAAGATAAAATTAGCCATCAAAAGTCGTTTCGAATGGCAAGTATAACTTGGTTGGATAGGAATCGATCCGTAATGCAGGCCATCCCCGTGCAACTTCAAAGATTACATCGAACGATGACGACTGACAGCGCGACACCGGTCTTCTAGATTGGTTTCCGGTTTCGCTAGAAACCACACGCAAAAGATTAATGACGTATCGTGTCGTCAAGCGTCATGCTTGAATGGTGGACAATTCTGTCGATTCCTTTGGGACTTCGACGATGAAACGGAAGAAGGTAAGCGATCGATCACATCCTACTATGTTGTGAGATGGATCGTTGACTCGTCAAACGACAAATAATCGCTAAGTTATTCTGTTGTTATCCTTGTGTTATCCTTGATTCTGTTTCATAATAAAAAGTTTAATAATAAAGAAATCCTGTTTTTTTTTCATTTCTCGACCATTTAAAAACGATTTCTTGAATGTTGAAAGTAATCTTAAGTTTTCGAATTAATTTATAAAATTATATCTATTAATTGAAATGAAATTCATAAAAAAATTGTTTGGATTATTTAAATACTATTATTTATTATTATAAAATTATTGTTTGTATATATTGATATATATTTAAATACGAAATCCGAAAAAAATATTTATATATTATGATTTATTTACAACAATACTAAACATAATCTTATAAATAAATTTAAAAGACAATTGCATAAAGAAATTAATCCAATTTATGAAGAATAAAAATTAATTTCTTAAATCTTTATATGATTGTATTTGGATTAATATTACAAAAAAATTATGATTGTTTGAATAATATAAAGATTAAAGCATATAATGTAAAGATGTCACATCTTTTAAATATATTATAATTAGATATAAATCAAATTATATAAATAAAAATAAATATGTATAACTTATTTTTTTTAATTTTTTCAAGAGCTTGTACTTTTTAAATAATTGTTATAAAAATAAGAAATGAAAACTAATGGAACTTCAATTCAAAATTTCTGTTAGATTATTATAATCGAAAGACAATACAATCGTAAGTACAATTACAATTGTAAGTAGAATTAGTTCCATTTGATCTTTATATTATTAGAATATCAATTCAGATAAGAAAGATATGAGAAATATTTTTCTAGATTTATAATATTACCTGTTACATAGAAGAATACCTGTTACATAGAAAAATTTCGAAAAAAAAGCTATCAATAAAAAAAATTAATCAATATTTACATAAAAATCACAATTTGTATTCCAATAATTATCTTGAAAACCACTGAAACCGAAAAATCCCGGAAATGCTATCCTTTATTTAGAATCCTTTAAATATTTCATGTTATTTTCGAGATGAAAAGAAACACGTGCCATTGAATTTTAATGAAGAGCCTATAAAAAAAAGTAAAAAAATTTTTTTAACACATACATGTATAAATCAGTATACACAAGAATAAGTTTTTGAGCTTATAACGAATCATATAAGTTCATCAAAATTCGTATGCTTATATATATATTTCGTATGCTTCCTAACTACCAATGAAATTGTCATTCAAAAAAAAAAATGATATGATAAAGAGTGTAATAATCAAGAATTAAACGAAATGAGAATAAGAAAAAGAAGATTAGAAAGAGAGAAAAAGAGAAAGATGTTTTGAAAGCGGAATGTTTTCATTTTAAAGTCCTTCAACATCCTTCAGAGCCTTTCCATTGCAAGTTTCTTCGTTTCTTTCTCTATTCTGCCTCACTCCCTCAAGAGTCTTCCCAAACACCAATTACACTGGTATGTCGGCTACATATTACCATCACTATCATCACCATTGGACAACGACGACGCTCGATGCCGCCTCAGGTTTTTAACTCTTTCGCGCATTTGCAGCTTTCTCAGCACGCCTTTGATATAAGTGCTTGAAGTTGTCCACTAGTTTGTACATAGCACATAGAGAGACTGTACAAAATTCGATCTTGACTTCCATCAATCTTATTTCTTTGCCTTTGTTTACACAATGATACCAGTGAATGCTTGGAAAATATTTCGATTTTTTTTCTTTTCTGATTTTCTTATTTTTTATACTATATCATCTCTCAATTATTTTATTTATCGTTAATTATTCGAATACATTGTCAATTTTATTTCTTTGTCAACAAAAGAGAGACAGAGAGAGAGAGAGAGAGAGAGAGAGAGAGAGAAAGAGAAACAGAGAGAGAGAGAGAGAAATCGAACTACGATAAGAATACGCTTCAAAATGATCGGAAATCGTTTTAAAAAATAAAAATTCAAAGAATTGAAATTCTTCTATTTTTTTTATGTCCATTTTTTTTGCAAATAAATGATGAAGAAAATATGAAAAACAGGATACTTAAATACAGGATATTAGTATATTCATAGCATATTTATTTTTGATTTTAGAAATCAAAACAAAAATTAATATATAAAAATGTTAAGACTTTTTTATTAAATTATAAGCAATAGATTTATTTCACTTTATCGTCGCATCGTATTGTTCCGTTTCATCAATGTTATAAGCAATTGAATAAACTTCAATTACTTATAATTAATTAACTTAATAAACAATTCTCAATCAATTTTTCTATATCAATTTTTACATTTGTTTTAACAAATTTTTATAATCGACTATTCAAAGATATTTCACAAATATATTATATTTAAAATATTAATATTAATGGATTAGAATATTGATATTCTATATATGGAGATATATGTTGATTAAAATTCGAATACTTGCATTGCAGCATGATTAATTACGCATCCGGTTGTATGCATGCAAATTTTATGCGAGAACACGAGGATGAATTTCGGAATACATTTAAACATGAGAAATAGATAACGAAAGATAAATGAATAGTTAAAAAAAAATAATATACGTCGCGAAATTGGAGAGGTAATTTTATTCTTCATTTTTCTTTTCTTGCTTTTCATTTTTTTTCTTTTTTTCTTTTTTTTTCTTTCATACCATTTTTGCCTCTTCTAATTCTTTTATTTTTTACCTCACATTCGCAAAACGATTCGAAATAAGAACAAGCTGCATTTTCTTCGCAATATGTCTTCGCAAAGATCGTAATTTACATAAGCTTTTTTTCTTTGGTTTCAATGACGTCTTGAAATGAGAAACATGCGATAAGGGATCTTGTAAAATGTGCAAGAATTGAAATCTTTACAATCATACATTATGATTCTTTTTATCATTTCTTTACAATTGAATAATGTCGTCTTCATTCTCTTTATCTTTACACATGAATATAAAAAAAGATTTAATTACAGAAGAAGTATTTCAGATCATTGCTTTTTTCCATCCTTTCCTATTTCACAATTATTCTTATCGACAGATAGTCAAACCTCTGACGAATTTCAGAAATATGAGTAGTTTCCAAAACATTATAATCTATATTATTTATTCTAGCTAAGAAAAGATTTATCGGATTTACAACCAGTTCGATAATACGAGCAATTCAAATAAGTGATATCAAAAAATATTTGGTGAATTATCAAGTGAATGAAAAAAAAAGAAACAATGAACGTACTAACATTAAAACAATTAAATCTGTCAAAATGACGGATATCATATTTTTTGTTTTACAATTATTGAATTATATTTTGACAAAATTAATATTGTATTAATATTGTAATTTATTGAGATACAAATGTAATTATATATGCTTATTTGATATATCTTTATATTTTGAATATATTTTATATCTTTAATGACATGATTTTAATTATAATCATTTATAAAATAAATATTTAAATATTATAAATAGTTAACAACTATTATATATAATTAATTTATATATAATTATAACTAATTTAATAACTAAAAAAATATCAATGATTATTTAGTTTTGTAATTTTTTATAATTTTTTTTAAAGTTTTAAAGTTTTTAAAATTTTTTTTAAAGTTTTATTTTATCAGTAATTAAATAAGATTTCAATCGGCGAAACTTGAAAAAAATGTTATATTTTTATTCATTTTTTGGATATAAGGAAAATATATACATATAAGGAAAAATTATACATATTTTATTTTTATTGATTTTTTATATTATTATATATATATCAATATTCTTCTTTGCAAATTTATTGATTTGTGTTTTTTAAATCCAAAAACTGAAAACACATAAATGAAAAAATAACTAATACAATGCATCCTAGCAAATTTTAAACATTCAAAACGTCATATCAATAATAGAATATAAATTTGGATCAATTTGATTTCAAAATCTGAAAATTCTTGATATAAATCTAGACCTTGATATAAAATTAGACAATATCAGATTGAAACAAGTTTAGATAAAAATATAGTATTTGTTTGAGTTTGAAATTTTGTTTTAATTATAGAAATCAAATAAAAAATAAAGAACAAAGAAAAAAAGAAAATTGGAAAAGTTTATTCATCAAAAGTATATACATTCATCTATCTGTTGCGATTATAAAATCAATAAAATATCAAGATAAATCTAAGGTTAATAGTCTAAGAAATCAACTCAAGAAATATGAACTTCAGGAAGCAACGTAGTTTTCAAGATGAATTTTTTTTTTCACAATATAGCCAACAGTATACTTTTTTCAACAGTATTTTTTATTAAAGCTTTCTTTAAAGAATAATGGCGAAATTTCGCAACACGAACCGGTACAAGTTTCCGTGGAAACCAGTTAGGTTTCCGTTTCCGAAGGAATCCATAAAACTGAGGCAGGATGTCGGTTTATGGAACCAGGAGTCAACTACATAGCCTTCCAAAAAGATTCAAAAAGCATGATTTGCTCGTCAGTTCTAAAGAGGCGGGGCTATGATTTTCGTATGCAAAGCGGTTAAACTGTCACAATGAAGCTAGTTCATAAAAAAAAAAAAAAGAAGAAGAAGAAGAAGAAGAAGAAAGAAAGTGAAGAAAAAACGAGAGAAAAAAGTGAAAAACAAATCGTGGGTTTGAACTACATTCGATTTTCGTATTATTAGTCTATCCTCTATGTAATCAGAGAAGATAATTGAAAAATCAATCGTAAAGTTATTGATTTTTTATCAAGCTTATAACACTCGTTATAGTGGACGGATGCGAAATAAGTAGGAATTCATATTCTGTATATCTTAGAGAATGAAGTTCCAAAGAATGAAAAATTATGCACATAAAAATAATAAAAAAAAATTCATAAATATATATTTGATTTCTGAAATGTACGTATTAAATATATTTCTTGATTAGAATTTTTCATTTTCATTTCATACAAATCATATAATATGATATCTAATGAATATATTATATAATGAATACGAAAAAAGTTAAAAAAAAAAGAATTTAGGATTAAAATTTATAATTAAATTATAATTATAATATTTTATATACAATATTGAGTTTTATTTATGTATAATTAAATGAAATTAATTCAATTACTTTCGAAGATTAAAATTATAGCAGTGGAAGTTTAACCAATCGAAAATTAATTTATGATAAACGTATCTGATACAAGTTATTTCAATGTATTAGATATAATTTGAAACCAATATCAAAATATATAAAAAAAAATATGTATTCTTTTTAAGGATATTAATTCAAACATGAATTTCTCAAAATATTCAGCCTGTAAATTATCTCAAAAAAAAAAAAAAAAAAAAAAAAAAAATATTATAACACATTCGAAAAACAACAAATTCGAAAAATAACAAATTCGAAAACAAGATTGAATTAAATATATATATATATATATATTATATATATATTTATATGAATTATATATTTATATGAATTTGTTTAATAGTTTTTATATTAGATTTTATTTATGAATTTTTTTTAATTTCTGCATACAAAATACTTTACATAAGAGATCAATTATATAAAATATTGATATGAATATATATATTTATATTTTCAATAACAGTTTTATAATCTCCAATTCTTTCATCAAAAATAAACATTTGATTGAGTTTACTACGTGAGAACATTCGCATATACATTCGTAACACTTATCAATCAGAAAGCTCATTGATCTTTATATTCTCGTAATAAAATTATGTAAAAGAATGTTCTTTTCATTATTTTTTCATTTCTTAGTTTTTGAATTTTTATCTTTGTGTATTATATATATATATATGTAGATGTGTTTTGTGATATATATCTTTGTGTATTACATATATATATATATATATATATATGTAGATGTGTTTTGTGATTCATTTTGATATATCAATTAGTATCATCACTACACGTATAAATCTTCATAATAAAGAGCGACAAGCTATTGCATTATCAATCTCTTTCATTATCTCTTTCATTATTTTCCATCGTTTAAAAGTTAATAAATATTTCCTCTAATAAAAAGTTTTTAAAAAGAGATGAATATTGAAATTACATCATATTATGAATATATGGGGAAATCTCAAATAAGAAAAACAAAGCTAAGAGATTTTAAATTATAATTATTTTTTTTTTTCTTAATGAAAATATTTATATTCTAAAAAAATACATTGCAGAGATATAGATCGGAAATGACACAAACAATTGCTCAGCGAATTGGCCAGCTGGAAAAAAAATAATAATATATAAATGAGATATTAAGATGACATGAGATATCACACAACAGCAAATATACAAATTTCAAGAAAAGATTATTCTTTACATATATTCTTGCTTAAAAATATGAATATTTGCTACTTTTAATTGATGTACAAAATAAATTATTATTATGATGTTTTTTGTAGATGGCTATCAAATAATACACAATAATATTAAGTTGAATAATTTAAGTTATTTAAATAATTGATAGCTTATAATGGATTTATATTGTGCTATAAAGTTATTTAAAGAGTTATTTAAATTTGAAAATAGCATCTGAAATTTATGAAAACTTTCATAAACTAAGAATAAAGAAAAAATATTATAATGAAATATAATGCCACGTCTAATTGAAAAACATATTAACCAAAAAATTTTTATTATTCTTTATTATTATCTATTGGTGAAGTTTTATTATTAAATATATAAATCTTATTGGACATCTATAATTTCTGAAAAAAGTTTCTATATATATAAATATCATAATCTTTCTTTCTATTATTATATAAAGAATAATCTTTTCTTTATATATATAAATATAAATATAAAAATAAAATTTTTAAATAAAATCATCATATTAATAATAATTGTAATTCCAATTTACAAAATTGAATTATTTCACTCTTTGAAAAATCAATTAAAGTTCTGATCATTATTGATATATAATTAGATCATTCAATAAATATTAAATTTTAATAAAATAATTTAATAAAATATTATATAATATAAAATAAAATTTAATGGAATTTATTAATAATTTCATAGTTATTTAATAATTTCTTTTCTTAAATAAATATTATAAGTTAATATTAAGTATTAAATTAAGTCTATCTATACTTAATATATATATATAATATAATATAATATAATTATATGAACAGAAATGTAAATATATATTTATCTCAATTAGGTGTATTTTTACATAATATTATTAAATGTTTTACAAAGTCAGCATCTATATTCTTGTTTATTAAGCTTTATACCACAGAATCACGAATATTAAATAGATTAATGTGATAACTGTATATTTATATCTATATATAAAATGAATACTACGATATCATTCAACGATTCGAATAAGAAAGGATTTTTATATCGACAATTATTTTATTTCCACTTTCAGGAAAAGTTTTCATTTTTGCTTCTCTATCTTCTGAATTCTATTCTAAGCAGAACAACACAGAAGACTAAACCACGGAAGGCTAATTCATCTAGAATTTTCCTTTCGCATATAGTTTATAGAAAACAGAATCTAATGAAGTTACTCATTTATTATGAGTAAATTATATATTATGTACATGAATAGATTTTCCTTGAAAGATTCCTTCAAAGAAATCTGATTTACAAATTGCTTATATCTTTTATGAATATTGTGAGCTATGCTTTTAGGAGTTCAAATTCTTTGTTATTCAAAATGAATTTCATCTTTAATAAGAAATACTTTCTTAAAATTTTATATTTTTTAATTTTTAATAGAGAAATATTCATTAAAATTGAAGTTGTTTGATATTGGAAGATAATGAAATAACTGCAATTTGATGTATAAATTACTCATGTTTTTTTATATATATTATAATATATATTCTACATATATTTTATATATTATAATTTAAAGTATATTTTTTAAATCTGTACTCGAAAGAAATAGATTTCAAGCAATAATAACATTTAAAATTTCATCTTTAAAAAATAATTTAAATATATATTTAAATAATTTTATAATTTATAAAAAATGAAGAGTAAATAAAATAAGAATATTAAATGAAGAGTAAAAGTATCATTTATATATATACATATAAATAAAATTTTCAATAAAATTGCAAGTTGATTTATAAATACATATGTTTTTTTTATAAATAATTTTACATAATTAAAACTACGTTTCTAAAACTATAAGACAATAGATTTCAAATAAATCTCCTATTCTTTTTCTCAAATCTTCAAAAAAACTTATATATATATAACTAGTTTAAGAAATCTACCGATAACAGAAAAGTTTTCTTCATTTCTTTTATTTTGGAAAATTACGAGGTTTTGAGAGATCCAATTTTCCATTCGAATTAACCTGTATCATCTTATGCAAATATCCATTGCGTCACACTCATATCTTCTATTGGAATCTTGTGTACACCATTTGTATTTATTTAAAGCATAGACATGATCAATAAGAAGGGACGAAGAAAAGAAAAAGAAACATGTATACTTCGGTCAATCCACAATTCACCATAAGTAATAAGTAGTGGTTCGACTGCTTTCCACGACCCATATTAATCATGAACCAACAATTTTTTCAACTTAATCAAATTACCGGTTACCATCTTTCTTTGATTTTATCTGACACGAATAACGCCGGATGTGCATGTATATCGAATATTCGATTTCATGCACAGATACACAGGCGTAGATGATATAAGAATTTACTATTTAAGATGAAAAATGAATATTTTATTTATTTATTGTTTGAAAGAATATATGATATCAAAAAGATATCAATATCCAGTAAGATTAATTAAATAGATGCGCAGCGATTATGTTCAGAATAAGAGAATATTACGTTAAGAAATAATAATCTCTTTTTTTTGCTATTCAATTATAATATATTGATGCATAGCTAAGACTTATAATTTATGAAAATTGTGATGGGATATATAAATAATTTTGAATATATTACATATATAATAAACAATAATAAAATTTTCGTTATAGAGCTTTTCAAAAATTTTTTAAAAATCAGATTTTGATTTTATTTCGCTTTCCCTAATAAAATAATAATAAAAATCGTGCTATTATATGAGAAAATATTATTTATTTTTTCTTCATCAATACAAATTTTTATCGGATCTAGCTGCATATATATCATAATAGATGATTTATGAAAAATCAGTTTTACAATGTTTTTTCTATATTTGAAATTTTCAAATCTACATCATTATTTTTCTTCTCTTTGGAATCTATATCTTTGAAATATATGTACAACTTTTTCGAAATTTCTTGTTCGAAATCAAATTTTATAATTTTTAATATCTATCAATTCAAGAATTTTCAAAAAAAGCGATGTTCACAAAATTGTAACGATAGAGAATCAAAAATGGCTGATCTCGCATAAACGAACTCGATCTTCCGGAACGATGCTCTGCCGAATGGTCTTAAATTTCCTTGCTGGATGCAAAGGAATAGCTATTTTCGTTTCGATTTTCCGTAAAACGTGGTTGTGCATATACGAACACGATTGCCATAATTCAGAACGATCACTACAGATCTTTATATGTCTATACAAAGTTTGAAAGTGTGTAAGGAAATATAGAAAACGATTGCGGGACACTTTATTCGTAAAAATATTGATGCAACCAATAAAAAGACCGACCATGGCTGGCGAAAATAACACTTGAAGTGATCTTACTTACAGGACACGCAGTTGGAAAAAATTCAAACGATGAAGAAAAGAAATAGGAATGATTGTGAAAATGGAAAAGAAGGCGGTATGACAAAAAGAAAACTGATGAAGCATGCATACATTTATCTTGATGTGCGGCATATACATGGATAGAAGGACAGAATTAATTCTGAAAGAAAAATTGAATTCATGAAAGAAAAATGAAAAACTCATACGAAGCATTTCAAGCTTCCAGTTCAGAAGACTTAGAAATGTCTTGGTAATTTCGATTGGTTTGCAATCGTGAGTAAAAGAAATAAAAAACTATAATGTTTTCGAGAGAATAAATAGTATATTTTTTTTTTTTGTAAACCTCAAATGTCATGCTAAAATCAAATATCATAATAAAATCTCTGTGACTTATTATCAATAAATTGCAATTCAAATATCTTTTTTGCATATAAAATAAAAATAAAATAAAATAACATTTGAAATAAATAAACTTTCTAATCTAGTTATTTAAAATATTATTATTAGATTATAAATCAATATTGCAATAATATTTTATTATATTATTACATATATGTTGCAAATTATTAAATTCTTAATTATTCATAGCACGAAAACGGTATTATATTTTTACTTTATTTACAATATATAAATGATACTGTCCTATTAATTGATAATATGTTTATCTGATCAGAAGTTTCGTTTCATAGAGGTTGATTAAAAAAATGTTTATTGTAATTGTTAATTTATTAATATTTCTTGTTGTTTCTAATTGTTATTTTATTAATATTTCTTATAAATTATTCATATTTTTGATTGTTATTTTGTAGGAATAAATTTTTGAATCAATTCAATTATCGTTTTATATAAAATTAATATTTCATTATTTATATGCTATTTTATATGTATTTTATAAACTAAATCATATAAAAGATGAAGTCTATTTATAATATTTATCAAATATTTTAATACTAGCAGATTATTTAAATTATCATTAATCGTCACTCCATTTATAAATACATAATCTTCATAACATAATGTAATCAAAAATATATATTGTATTTTAATGTAATCAAAAATATATAAATATGTATTTTTATATTATTATTGCGTATTTAAAAGAAATATATTTCACGAAATTCTTTTGTATTAACAAAAATTCTTATTAATAGAACAAAAAATCTTAGCTAATGGGCTAATAAATTCTTTTTATGTAAACAATTTAAACATACACTTACATAAACTTATGATAGATTCATATAAACGAATTTCTACGATAAATATCTTATATTGATTTTATAAAAATTATATCATGTTTATCTGATCGAGTTTTCAAGAATATTCGCTATCAAACAGAACTTAAATTATTTGTCAAAATTGTTGTTTGTACAACAACATTGTATCTTATGCGATTGATCTCTGATGCACTTCACCAAAGATTGTAATGGTACTAAGTACTCGTCGCAGTCCATTTAACTAGGCAATAAAAAATCAGGTATGTTTCACAATATTCTCTTGAATTACATATAAATTTCATTTTTAATGCTTATTCAGCGCATTAAAAAGCCGAACAACGCGAGGAAAAGAGTTTTGGCATAATGAGAATATCGAAGCAATCGAAGTGAACTTCTACTTGACTTCGGTATACGTGACTTGATGCATGATCTTCATGTATGGATCGCTCCCCGCTTTTGCCAAGACAAAATTCAAGCGAAATTATGCGCATCTAATTCGTCTGATACTTTTTACAATTATAAAATTATTGAGGGAAATTCAATCGAACGATTTGTTTAGCAAATATCATATATATACTAAAAATTTGACTCAATAATAACTCTGTTTGCTCTCGATGAATTATCGTGAATTTCTTTCGCACTTTTTATCGCATTTTTTATCGTAAATGTATATCGTTATATGATATGATATCATTCGATATCGGCATCAGATCGTTGATAAATAGATTCCTTATTTCTTTCACCATTTATCGCGTATCTGCTCGAGATATATCGTATCGTTCTTGGATTACTAATAAATACGACTATCTCTTACGTTATTCCATTAATCCGACATGATTTTTCTATGATAGATATATTTTTTTTCTTATAGGTTGAACAAAAATCATAATTTTATATTAATCAATTTTCAATTTAAGATCTCTAATATTTTTTTAAAAAGAATATAAAAACATATTGATTGCTACATAAAAAAATATACAATTTTGAAAAGAAATCGAGATTTGATTTATGATTAAAAACAAATTTTTTCTTAATTTTCAATATTGAAATTTATTATCAACTAAGTTTTGCTTAAACAAGATTTTTAAACTTAGTAAAAATTTGAAAAATATTGAAAAATTACAATAATCATAATAATTATTAGTAAATGAATTTTAAAAAAAATTTAATATTTCAATTTTATTATCAAAATAATAATACATTTAACAAAAATTATAAGTATAATAAAAAAAATATTAAAAACTACATTCTTTTATCAATATATTTTACATATGATAGGAATTGTTATATTTTAAAATTTGACTTTTTAAATTTTGAATAACGACATACTGAGCATCGAAAAGAATATGCCTAGTGGTAGAAAGGAAAAAATAAGCGATTTTTGACAGTGTTCATCGATATAAGCGAAGTAAAATATTAAAAAAAACAAAGGTATATAAAAAAGCATATTTGAAACTCACGTCGAGTCACTACATATGATTTTTGAAAATATAAAAGATTGTGTCAAAGGATATTGAAGCATGGTAAACTGATAATTATGGAAAACAGCATCGTATGTGCCAGAAAAAATTGGATATTCGCAATAGGGACAGTCGACACAATTACTCAGACGTGCTTTTCAGCATCGGATCAAGGAGAAAACGTAGAAAAAGAGAGAAGTTAAGATGGTGCCGATCTTCTTTTTTCTTTTTCAATGTAGCTTTCTTTACTTTCTCAGTCCGATGCCACGTACTGTTCTTTTATATTTCTAAGACGACACGTATCCGCTTGTTTCCTTTTATTATCCATTATTCGCTTCGATTGAATAATTCCTTTTATTCGTTTGAAAATGTTAATATCAACTTTGTCTTTCTTCTCCTCTCTTCGATTTCCTTTCGAGATTTATCTATTTATTTATCTACTATATCTTATAGTATCTTATAGTATAGTATATATCTTATATACTATATTATCTATTTATTTATCAACTATATAGGCATTTGAAAAAAGACGTCAATAATAAAACAACTGGATCTTTTTTTATTTTTTATTTTAATTTAATATTAATAATATAATAATAATAATTTTATTTTAATTTTTTTCTCTAAGTTAATAAATAGATTAAATCTCATTTAAATTAGATTTGAATTCAAATAATTTAATTATTATATATAAATAATTTAAAAATTTTCGTATTCAAATATTATTTGAATTTAAATATTATTTAAATTAATTCGAAACAATAAATAATTAAAATGGCGTTGAAAAAAGTTTTTTTATATTGAAATGTTTATAATGTTTAATTAGAAAAATTGTGAATATATTAAATGTCAATTTGATCGAAATTTACATTATATAAATTAATAAATCATTTAAAAGAAAAGAAAAGATTTCAATTTCATTTGATATTTAAAAGAATTTTTCAAGTCAAATGAAATTAATCAAAGTATTTGAAATATTCAAACGTATTCAATAATTTGAAGCAATTTGAATAATATGAATTATTTATTTGACTTTACTTGAAACATTTTTTTTAAATTTCTGTTTCATTTTTTACAGTTCATATTCATTTGCATCAAATATCTTGAATTTCAATAACTTGATATTTGATAAATATAAATCACTCATTTCATTTAATTTTAAATTTTTCCAAATTTGAATTCAAAATCTTTTCAACTTTCTTTATTTTTAAAAAAATAGCAATTTGAATTCAAGTAATTTGAAGTTACAAAAAATTTTTAATATGAATTGTCGAAAATTTGAAAAATGAAAAAGCTAAGCAAAATACATAGTTCACATTGTCTCAAATTACTTAAATTCAAATCATTTCTTAAGAAACGAACGAATTAATTAAAAACAAATATTTGAAAAAAATATAAACAAATAAAAATAGATAAAAAAGAAAAAGATATAAAAAAAAAAATAAAAAATAAAAAAAAAGATGAAGCAATAGTTTCTGTCACAAATTCGTCTCATTAAAGCAAAATAAAATTTTGTCACATTTTATATAGTTCTCTCGTAAGAAAAGATAAGAAGCAAGCAAAAAGAAATGAAAGTAGTTCTTTTCATCCATCTTTCTTCTCTAGCTTAAGTCTTTTTCGTCCTCGTTGAGTAACATCGTCTGCTCCACTATGTCGTTTCTGAATGCCTTCGCATGCCGTCTCTTGTTGGAACTCGATTCGAACTTGTCTCATTCTTACACGTAAATTCCATTAAGAAATCTCTCAATTCGCGCGGAATATCATATTATGACATCGGAGAACTCGGGAACAACTCGAAAACGCAAAAAAATATATCATGTATTGGACAAAATAGCAAGAGAAGGGAGAAAAAAAACGGAATTCGGATGTAAAAAAAACTAGAAAAATGGAACCTGTAAAATAAATACACACATATTTTTTTCTTATTGCTAAAAAGAAAAGAAATATAATTTATATGTGCGATTTAAATATTTATTACATACAATTATTTTCACAAATATTAGAAATAACGAAAAAATGTTCCATATAAAAAAAAATATAAAATAATTATTATATTAATCATCATATTAATTATTTGAACTTATGATAATCTTTATGAAATAACATTTAAATTTAAATGAAACGTATATATTTTATTTTATATTTTAGGAGCTAATATCGAAATTTTTACGAAATTACATATATATATATATATATATATATATATATATAAATTACATATACATATTTCGTATATATTTTTTATAAAATATTGTTAAGATATTAAGTATAATATGTGATATTCCATATCTAAAATAAATAGTTTTTTGTGAATTATATGCAATGCAAAAATAATATCATCAAAAATAAAAAATGTAAAAAAAATGTAAAAAATTTAAAAAAAATGTAAAAAAAATTCGTATAAAAATTAAAAAAATATTACTACTAAGAAAAAAAATTTATATTATATTACTTTACTATACACATGCGATGAACTAAAAGCCAAATAACTTTTTCATCATAATGCTAATATTAAATATAACCAATAATTAATAACTCAACAATTATATTTGCATAATGTTTCGAAAATGCATAATGCCTCGAAAACGTTTTAAAATATTTGAAGAATAAATGTTATAAAAATAAAAGATATTTATTTTTTTTACTTAAAAATTTAAATAATGATCTTCATGGAATATATCAGATCATATATTAGAGGAATATATTAGAGGTCATTACATTTTCAATAATTTTCATTTGTTTGAAATATTCTTTCATATTGTATATTAATATCTTGAAAAACATAGATACATCTAAAGATAATATATCTATATATACATGTTAAATATCTTATGTATCATATCTTTATGTCTTATCTAAATCTTGCAATGTGCTATCATTTGAAGCGCACCAATGAAGGAATTTCATGATATATACTATGTATGATATATACTAGAATGGTTATTATCGTCGGTAAGACGCACTTATTGTCGCGTCGATAAATATTCTGAAACGGATTCGATAACATTTATTAACACGAATCGTGGTATCTTGAAGAAAATATGTTAGTATTTTATTGATAATATATTTTTATCGTATATATATACTCGTAAAAAAAAATGGAACACTTCATCGATCGAATGCATTATATCCCTCCAAGACCATAGGTAGAAATTGTTCTTAAAAATTTTCAGAGACATCGTTTTTCTAAAATCTCCATATGTTCTTTTTTTTTTTTTTTATCATATCTACGAATGCATGTTTTACTGTTTCTCAAATGAAATATGTTGAAACGCATACACCTGTGCTTAGTCCCGACTTAAATAAAAGGGAATCGCTTAGGGATCGTTTCGATGTTGAAATGAAAAATATATGTTCCCGTAACAGTATGTCAACGTTGTCTCAACCTTTTACACGAAAGATCTCTCATTATCTCGTTTTAAAGCTCGACGAGAGAGAAATTCTTCTAATCTCTTTCTAGTTTCCAACTGAAAAGAGAAAGAAAATGGCAAGGTAGAGTTACTTCATCGGAAGCGGAAAAACGGATGGAGACCTACAAAACGTATGATACCGTAAATTTAGTTCTTAGTTTCCTTCTTTTTCCCGATTTCTTTTTTATCTCATCATTCCTTTTTTTTGTCGTTCAAAGCCAGAAAACAGAAAATTTTATGAAGCGAAGCATGATGAATATATCTTCTTTCTCGGAGCAATATAGACAACAATGATGACAATAACAATGACGACGATGACAATAACAATGACTACGATGATTATAAGACGATGATTATAAACTATGGTGAAGAAAATCAATAATTTGTCTCAACCTTTTTTTGAGAGTTTCTTGCAATCATTTTCTTGCTCTCACCTCCAATCACTATCACTATTAGTGTTGCTACTACTATTCTGTCATTCACAAACTCCTTTCTAAACAAACGATGTCTTTCAACTTCTACCCGTGAATCAATTTCAATATTTTCAAACTGGATCCATAATGCTTTTTATCCAAAACCAAGCCAAAATAGTTCGAAACCTTTAATCATCCATCAAACTAATACGATTTTTCATGATCTCCCATGGCAAGATTTCTTTAATTTTTATTTAGTCTTGGAAGTGAGTAATCTTGGTACTCGGTGCAAGCTGCGTGTATATCGCATATCGGATAAAATCTCTGTATACATATCCTATGATTTTATAGCCATCGAAGACAGAAATCCTGCCGCGTAACTTTTATCAATTTCGAGAATTGACATTT
The DNA here is from genome assembly GCF_014066325.1 of Apis laboriosa. Lineage (NCBI taxonomy): Eukaryota > Metazoa > Arthropoda > Insecta > Hymenoptera > Apidae > Apis > Apis laboriosa. Next base: position 123,149 of record NW_025223500.1, on the reverse strand, counting down.
CTTCCAGTGATGTACGTTTCATCTCGCTATAATGCATTTGCCAATATCAGCCATAATATATTTTTTCTGTGTATGCCAGCTTTTTAATTGTGATCATTGACAAAATTTGAAATTTTGAAATTTCGTAAAAAAACTCGCTCGTATAGTACAGTAGAATGTCCAAACAATGTCCTCGAATAGGCAAAATCGATTTTGAATATAATACATCAATATCACAGAAAATAAAACAGATTCGATGGATATAAGTTTTCAAGTAAATACTCAGAACAATACAAACGAATCCGCATATAACGAAATAACAATGAACGTAAAGTGAAGTGAAACTTACTTATTCTCGTCGGTCTTAATCGAACATTTATTACGACGCAATTCAGTTATTGAAGTTAACCATCAGGACAAGTTGATTGCAGAATAATACGATATAATATCCATCCATGAGTGCAAATCATGCAATCAATAACCACCGATAAACGGTTTAGTTTGTTTACTTTCGAACGATGACATACTTTTATCAGTATCTTTCTTTCTATTTTTGTACTATATATACTATTTCAAATCGAGATTGTGCCGAATTCAGCAGTTTGCGTAAAAAATAGTAAAAGATCTCTTTATATGCCATCTCATTTAGTGCATTAACAAAGTTAATAAATCGTATGCCACAATCGGTCAAATCACTGTCTAATAAGATTTTGCAATAATTTCAACAACCATCCATCAACAACCAATATATCCACTTATAATATCAAATTTTTTTTCTTATTGTTTTCCTGAGAATCTCGAACATATATCAGTTGTGGCCAAACTTTATTAGAATAACAGCTAAATATATATTAGAAATGTATATTTAAGAATTAAAATGCATTCTCGATAGAAATAAATATTATAAAGTCATTCAAATTAAGTATATTATATTTTTATATTGAAATGAAATACAAAATTATTTGTAATATTTCGGTTTTGTTTATTTCAAAATCTATTTTATGATTATATACATTATAAAACATAATATCTTGGTTTTTTTCACATATAACTTGTTTTATCAATTTTTTAATATATTTTTATATAATTCATTAATAATGGCTTTCTAGTTTTCTTTTCAGTTTGTCAATTGTTTTTGGATTATTCGTATAAATTTACAAAATATGTGCAGCATATGCATTAATTTAATGCATTAATGAAAGATCAATCAATATATTTATATCAATCGATTTTTTAAAAAGCAGTTTATCTTAAGAAATTTAAAATATTTAAAATATAATGGTTCATTTGAATGTAAAATAATATTCAATTTGAATGATTCTATATAAATTGTATATAATTGTAATATAAACTGTGTAAACTATATACTACATGTATGTATGTATATGTAATATCTTTTTCAGAAAGTAATTTCATTAAAAATAAATATTTTTTTCTCTTTAATTCATATCTTATAATTATACAATTTTTTTGTTTATTTATACAAATTTTAAATAATACAAATTTAACTTTCTAAGAAGAAATTATAATAAATCATATGCAATACACACAAGTATGAATTGCAGTAAGAGTTTAGAAAAGCCAGATGCAATTCATTTTGATCATCGCACTGTATGTATATTGTGCTGGTGATTTAAAATCGCTAAATCGCCAGATACTTATGGATTAACGAGTCTCTGCTGAATGAACTTAAAACGAAGCACATAAATGAAGAAAAATTGTTCGCTCGGTCAAGTTGCTTTTCTCTCCTTATAAATAAGTAGAAAAATGGGTCACACGAAACGACCCGCGACGTGTGGCGTTACCTCAATTATCAAATTCGCGGCATAAACGTATTTTGTCATANTAAGAAGAACAATATTTGAAATACAAAGAAATCGATTGAATATCAAGAGTATCGAAGACATGATAGACACATAGAACTGTAACACTCAAACATAATAAGTATACACACACCAAACAAATTTCAGTTCACTTTTAGTGGGAGTGTTATAGAATTTAAAGTTCACTGAAATTTTATATATATGATTTCATTATTGAATGTTGTCAGCAACATTACTATTTCATAGTTGGTAGCTATTTGTTTCTCTTCGATACACGTATTTCAAATATTTTATAAACAGATACGCGCAATCACGTATAATCAAATATATTCATTCAGCTAAATCCGTATATTTTATTTATTGTTTTCCACTGCCCAGTCAACAGTTTTTGCTATATTTCCACGCGAGAATGAGGCAAGGATTGAAAAAGTGATCGTGAAGAAAGAAAAACATAGCTGGAATATAAAGAAAACAAAAACAACTATAAAGTGATTTATTGGCCAATTTATCGATAGCTTTTTTTGTACCATTCTATGTAATTCGTGAAATAGTGTAATTATTTTTCAAGTTCGCAACTTTTGAGAAGATTTGTTTTATTCATCCATTGGAAAGGGATAATGATAATAAAAATAGAACGAGCTACCAAATTATTAGATATATAATCTGAATATATTCTTAAGTCGGCTACCTCAATCTGTTGATAAAAAATGATAAACACAATATATTTATCAATTAAATATTATCTATAAAATTATAATATTGATCATCAAGACAATTAACAACAATATAGCGTTTATTAAACTAAAGAACGATCTAAATGCTATAGACGAAACCTAAAGATTAAATACTAAATTCAGAAATGAAATTTATAATTTCAGAAATAATGAGCGAAAGAATTCGAATCGATATTAGAGAATAATTGAATAAGATATCTAAGAAATCTTGTTATTTTTAATTGCCATTGAAAGATTGTTGCTTTTCAAATGTTTTGTCTTTTTTGCAACTATCAATTTCTCTCGAATTTCTATTGGTGAAAATGGATCGACTTTCTCTCTTTCTCTCTCTTTTTTTTCAATTATGACCAAATATCTTTCATCTATGTCTATTTCATGTCATCACAACATCAATAATATTTTTATCGATCTTGTTGAATACAAGAATGAGCAAAAAAATGTAGCAATAAAAACAATAAAAGCAATAAAAACAAAGAAAACATGATTGCCAAAGAAAAACTGATGTAATCGTAAGACTAGAGGTACAATTGGCACATCCCGATAGTAGAGTACGAAGACATGAAGACACGGTGTACGTAGTTAACCTGCATCGAAGATAGGCCCTAACGAGCTGTAGTTTGCTACGTAATGCAGGTTACATCTCGTTGATAATTTCCGATAAGTGCTCGGCCGCGTTAACTGGAGCAACCTTCCGGGCTTCTTGCCTCTCTCTACAATCTATATAGGTACTAACAACATTTACTTGCTTCTCTTCTCGTTACTCTGCTTCGTGTATGCATCTATATCCAGTGCGATGATTAACTCAACCACATTGCCAGCTCTAAAAAAAATGAAAGCTTTGCACGAGCGAGCAATCGGGTTATTGCTGTCAGTGAAATTTCAAAAGAATAACTACTGCTTCAAACAATTTCCTGTAGAAATTAGTCGTCGCCTAAATGTTAATCATCCAATGATATTGTCATTGTTGTTATCGATTGAAGAAAAATAATAGTAGTGATAGTAACTTGAAATTTGTTACAAAATTAATAATCTCTCTCGTTTTCCCTATGTATCGTTACACGATTAATCAATTTCGCGGTTAATTAAATGGATTAATAGCCACATGCTTATAAGATAGTTTATAAAGATTATAAAGATATTTATAAACAAAATTCTTGTACATTGATCACGTACAATAGAGAATCATATAGGTCCCATCGCGATTACATGCCATCTAATAATAGTATGCTACATACAAGAAAGATAAAAACGATTATGTGTGGAACTTCTGATTAACTGTTTTAATCATAATTTTGTTGCCATATTTTGTTGATATGTGCCTATGCTCTTTTTTATTTCGAAAAAAAAAATAATGTAGTAATATGGTTAAGAAACATTACATTTCAATAATTATTTATAAAAGAGCATTCCTCAATTCTGATAATTTTGAAACATTTTATTGAGAACATTCTAAATAATTTTTCTCTATACATTAAAGTCTTTGGACCTTAGTTTTCGAGATATTTACAAAAAAACTGGTGATATAATAAATATTATCTAATTACTAATTACTAATTACAAAAAGGAATCTTAAGTTCAATTTTCAATTTTCAAAATGTTAAATATGTTATAGAAAGAAGATAAATAAGATATTCGATATGGATTTATCTGTAAACGAAGATGATTGTGATTAAAAAATTATGATAAAAAGAAAGTTCTACTTTATTTCGAATATGTCTTTAAAAATGACATTTGTATAGATTCCGATTTTAAATATAATAAGATCTAGTTATTTTTAATTAAAAAATCATAATTTTAATTTATCTATTTCTTCAAAAATCTAAAATCTAACAAAAGTTTTAATAACATATAATATATACATATGCAAGATTTAAAGTACAATAACATACAACATATAATTAGTCAGAAAAGTATGCTATTTTATATCTAAGAAATTTATTTTGAAAAATTTGATTTTAATGAAAATTTCTGTATGCAGAATATAATGGATTATATGTAGAATAATTTATTTTTCGATGATAAATTTCTTTGAATGTTCAAATTTTTAACATTTTTTATATATATTTTATATATTTAACATATTTTATATACGATTTTAAAAAATGAAAATATTTTTTATTTTTTATAATCAAAATAAAAATATTATAAAAATTCTTTTATAATAAAATATTATATTTTAAAATTTTATTATATTAAATATATAAATATTTATATATTTATATATATTATATAATATTAAAATTTTAATATTTATATATTATATAAATTTTATTATATTTCTGATTAAATTATATTATATTTAAAAAATAATATTGAAATTTAAAAATTGATTTTGTCTTCTTGAAGTAATTAATAAATGATTATTATATATATAAACAATTATAGTTTATATATTCACTTTAAGAAAAATAATAGAATGATAGTAGTTTGAAATTTGTCACAAAATTAATAGTCTCTAAGTAAAAGAAAATTATTTTTGATTTTTATAATATTTTATTTTATTTATATTATTTTATATAATTTATTGTTTGAATTCGTATAAATTCTTTTACAATTGACTGTATATAATGTTATATAACCTATAATATACTAATAATAATATATATTATAAATATTATATCACTGTTAAGATCTATAAATATTTCTGATTTTTTTACAAGTTATAATAGTCTATTTTTTTTTTTTTTTTTTTTTACTATAACTTTTGATTGATAAAATAGATTTTTACCAATAAATTATTTACCTTTCTCTCTATAACATATTCAAAATTCACAAAACAAATATGTGATTGAATTCTCTTTTTATAAATAATTACATTTTTTTAAGTTCATAAAAATATAAATATAAATTTTTCTAATTATATTTTATTAAAGATATAAATTTAAATATTTATTTTAAATATATGAAATTACAAAATATCTTTAATCTTTGATTAATCATAATTTTTTTTTTATAATGGAAGTGAATAAATTATAACATTTTACAAAAATATTTTTAATGAATATTTTTTTATATTTACAAATAAAAAAATTTATATTTTATTCTAAAAATATAATAATTTAATTATTTCTTGTTTTTTCTAATTTTCTAGTTTTCTTCTAATTTTTAAGAAATTAATTAATTTTTTTATAATTAAACCATTTATTTCATAAAATTATAATAACGATAAATATAATTATTATAAAGTAAAATTATAATTATATATAATAAACAATAAAGATATTTTAATATATATTCATTATATTAAAATACATGTTACAATAAATATAAATTTGAATATATTATCATATTATATATATTATTATCACATAAAATAAGTTTCGCAACCGAAATTATTACTGAAAAAGAGTAAGAGAAAAGTAATCAATTCACGATATCTTTCTTTAATATTTTTTTCTTAAGTTTCGCTACGTTTTTTTTAATCAAATATTAAATAGATATGAAATATCGAAGCTAAGCCGTAATCGTATAAAGCAATCTGCATTATCGCAGACAAACAATTTGCACAATGTTATACAAATATTCGACAATCTGACAAGCTTGCATCTTTGTTATTATTTCAATTATCTCCTTAATTTATGAAATGTTATGCAGGAATACAGTTTGCACCTGAAATCACAGAAATTGAATCATGAAAATAAGAAGAAGATACGCAAAAGTAAAAGAGATAACGAATAGAAGTAAGAAAAACTAGAAAGGAAGTTATAAAGTTGAGGCAAACTTTGTATTGAGCTAACTCGTTTTTCCGATAGTAATTATATTAATCCATTTCCGATGACATGCTTACGCTGTAGTTACACTGCGCTGTTCGTAACAACATAGGTAATACCAATTATTCCTCATTATAATAGCAAATGAAAAAATTAGAACAATGGCAGGGTGTAATAAAATTTCCCCAGGTGGATGTTTTTGTTGCCTGTTTTTTCGAACATATTCAATTATTGAAATATTATAAATAGATGATAAATATGGACGCAACTAGGATATCAAGTGGAGTACATTTTATGTATGTGCATGTATATATCAATAGTATGTATTAATTTTTTTAATTTAATTTCGAATGATACGTATAAGGAAGATTGTATAACGTATATAAACTATTTGGATATATGATAACAAAATATACATACATATATATACATAATATATATACAGTTTAATATTTGGTATTAAGTAAAAAATTATTGATAGAAGATTTAAAATTTAGATTTTTATTTAATTAAAATTTAATATTGAATATAATTTGATATTAATCATTATCAATTATAATAACAAAAAGAAAAGTAAAATTCATTTCCTCATTTTTTCTTTCTTTAAAATTCTATTTACTAAATATTTGCTTTAATATATTAGTATTATATTTTTAATTTTATATTTCTCATAATATTATACAAATATTATAATATATGTCAATTTAACAAGCATGTTTTCCAATTATCTCGTCAATTTATTTTAAAATTCAATTTCTACCTTTAAATGTTCTATTTTTATGCGATTCAATGCAATTTATATTAATTTTAAAACTAACATAATAACATAAATTGTAGTGATATACGAAAAATAATTTAATTGAAACAATATATTAATTTGCAGAATCAATACAATTATAGTGTGAACGCTCAAATTAATTAAAATTTAATGAATGATTATTATAAAGAAAATAGAATTACATTATTGATTAAATTGTCATCAAGATTATTAACAGCAGAGAAAGAAAGAGGAAAAGAAGAAGGAAGAGGGGAGGGAGGGGGGGGC
>NW_025223500.1:0-115824 GCF_014066325.1 Apis laboriosa | reverse complement strand
AAAAAAAAAAAAAAAAAAAAAAAAAAAAAAAAAAAAAAAAAAAAAAAAAAAAAAAAGAAATATTATACAAAACAATCTAATTTTTTTAAAATGCTTACTTTTTATTTGTTTGTGCTTTACTTAGTAATTGATCAAGCCAGATAATTATATTTGATTACAAAATATAATACAGTAGCTGGAGTTGTCATTTTCTCAAAAAATAATTGATATTAACTGGAATTTTTATAGTGAAATTATTAGTCAAAAGTTTTTTCTCCCATAAGATTCGCTCGATGAATAGAGGAAAATAATAGCAAACAATAAAGAAATCTGCAAAGGCAGCATATAAAATATAAATAAAAATAAAACAATACAAATAAAAATAAAAATATTTATTTCTAATTGTTGTGATCATTTATTTGGAAAATTGACTCGTAAATTTATTTTTTTTTTATTATAGAAAAAAATAGTAATATAAAATCATACTAGTAATAAATTAGAATACTCATAAAATCAATATTGCAATGATATTTGTGATTTTATATCTGATATTTGTAACAGAAAAAAATGATAATAAATTTTTAAATATATTTATTCTTTAAATTAACAAATAAAAAATTTAATCTTTTTTGAAGAATCAAAAAATTTTTTCTTATATATTAATTTTTTTTACTTCTACAATTGTAAATAATTTTTGTGATATTTTTAATAGTTTAATGTTATGTATACTTGTTATAATAAAAAGTTTTATATAAAATTTTTTGATTTATTAAAATATAAAATTTAATATTATTTAAATATAAAAAAATGTATAACATTAGTTTAAATGTTGTTAATGTGGGTTACTATACAGAGTGAACGTTTCAATTGATATTTCATCCAAACACAAAAAAATATATTAACTGTGTTCATTACGAATTCGATCAAAATAATAAACTGTAATCGATTAAATAAAACATTAAGAATGTATTGTATCTTTTTTGATATTTGAATAATACTGAGAATTAGTTTAACTGCGACCTCAAATCGCAAATTTGAGAAAGAATTCAAAAGTTGGTTATATATAAAATTAAAATTATAAAATTAATCAATAAAATAAATTTAAGTTGGCATCTTGAAAAATATAAGATATAGTGAACTAAGCCAACTTATATAAACATATAGTCAAATTATACGCATTCTTATAATTCGTTGAACTCATTACATAGTACTACCAATAGTATATGTCAATATATGTTATATTTGATTGGGCAAGTGATTTACTGTTTATATTATCCGATAGCAACTTACCAATAGCACATAGTATTTATGTTGTCTTCTTCTCAGTTTTCCTCATCACTTCATTGTAAACATTTTGAATAACATTAAGTTAAATTTCCCGCAATGTTTATCTTGCCGATATATAATCATATCACATACATAAGAAGTATAGAATGAAAAGAAATGTCATTATCAGATCGATATATCTAAATCACTTCTATTAATATGACATCATTTAACATAGTACATTTGAGAAGGTCACACAAAATGAAAACAATACAACAAATACAAGAAAAAAAAAAGATGTTACTTATTTCTATAAAAATTTGAAATAAAATATATAGAAATGAAGATAAACATAAACACACAAGCGAATTGAGGAAAAATTTGAAGCTATCGATAATAAAACAAACGGAACGATCAAAATGAATAATCACGATAATTATCACGGGACTTGGAAATGAAGTCATGACATCAATCTGAATCCACCAAATCAAATAAAACTGAATATTCATTAGCGATGATAATGCCAAGCTTCTTCAAGATTCTCTATTTCTTACGTTCTGTAATGTTACCTTTTGTAATCATTATTTCTTTACCACACAATTCTGATAACTAATCAAACCAATTCTAGTTCTCTCTTCTATTCTGACTTTTTATTAAATTTATTCTGATACTATTTCTTCTATTATCTTCTATTATATTCTGATTATTTTTTTCTATTCTCTATTATTATATATTTTTTTATCTTTTTTTAATTAATTTCCCCATTTTTTACTTCCAATTTTCTTTTTTTTTAATTAATATCAACTTTTTATCTTTTCTTATGATTATTTCTCTTTTTCTTTTCAAATTTTACTCTAAACTGCCTGTCTTTGCTCAACTTTATCAGTTTCCATATCCATTTATTTCTACGAATTCCTGCATGCCAACCAATTCCAACCAATGCGCAAAAATTCACAAATTCCCTGCAATTCAAGGAAGAAATAGAGAATTGCCGCGATTAATTATTGTTCAAAAAATATTAAATAACATGCTTTGGTCAAATATATACTCATAAATTGGCAATATACGAAAAGGGAATTGAATTCGATTGCGTTTTTGCATAATTTAAAGGAGAAGTAATCTAAGAAACAATCATTTTCTAAGGCCAATATTTTTGGATAGAAAGTTTGATGAGAGCCAACAATCAGAGATCGTGATAAGCAGATATAATGAGTTATTTGAAAAATGCCGATGAGGAAACGCATCTTGTTCTTTCTACATATGCAAATGCAATTCTTACTAAATAAAAATCGAGGATACACAAAACGCATTTTGATAAAATGTAAATCTGAAGTTAAAATGATTTCTTTGTTTTTTTTTTTCAATTATTTTACTTTAAACATACCTAGCTTCCTTGAAATTAAACTTGTTAATATTGAAAAATTCGTTAAAAGGCAAATATTTTGTAGTGCAATGTTTTGACAAGTCTTTCGGATAAACTCTCTGCGATGATTTATAAAATCTAAATTTTTCTGAAGAAAAAAAAATATATTGAATTTTTAAACTTATTTAAAATGATTTATAAAAATATGAATATTATATATTTCAAAACAAAAAAAGATTATAATAAATCGAAAAGATTTATTGAAATAGACATTTATCTAAATTATGAAGTAAATTATGTTTGAATATTTTAGTTATAGTCTTTTTAAGAAATATATTACGTTTTTTATAATATGATGTTTAAAGTTATTTAGAGTTTTAAAATAATCTTTAAAAATAATTGTTAAAATAATCTTTTTAATTTTGAAATAAATACTATTATATATGATTAAACAATTATAATTTCACAACAATACTTTAATTCCTAATGTTCTAATTCCATTTAATATTTTTTTCATTGCAATCTCATTAGATTAAACCAATAAGAATAATTTAATTCATATAATAAAATTTAAGCTTTAAAATGATATTTTACATAATAAGTATAAAATCAATTCTAAATAACCAATCAGACGGTTATTTAGAAATAATATATATAAAGATGTTATAATAATAAAGATGTTATAATAATTGTAATATAAATATATTACATATTAAACACATATTAATTAAAAAAAATTCTATAAATTTATATATTTTTTTCTAAAAATTTTCTAAAAAATTATCTAAAAAATTGCTTAATTGTATCCAAATTACTTTGTACAAATCTTGATACGTATGAATAATAATAACGTATGAGTACAAGTAATATCTTTAGGATTATATTATATCTTATAGAATTTCGCAATTAGAATCGTTGTGTCGTACCGGAAATAAGTATACAATGCTTGAACGACTGGTGAATCATTACATCGACTCATTGAATCACCATCAACGATTAATCACGACCGTTAAACATGCAAAAAAAAAGTCCATAAAATGTTTCATGATGTTCATTTATCTCATCGCAAACATGAAGAATAATTTTAACACGGCACTAAAAATAATTTAAAGCAAATTTGTTCATATCTCTTGAAAAAGAAAGATAAATAAAACAAATTCGATAATATGGCAATTAATTCGTAATATGACAAGAATCGAGTTGCAAATAAAGAAAAACGACACAGAAATTACAGCTAAAGCAAAAGAGGAAAAAATGAACAATTGCATGCATGCAAAAAGAATCCACAAGTTTGTGTGTGCACGCATTTGTGTCTTTTTGCGCGATTAATATTACAACCTAAAAGTTCGAAAGATTTAAATATAAGCGATATGTCATTCCAGCTACGATTCATTTTTTGAGAAAATGATTACGTTCTCTTGTTTCTTCCCAAGTTCGCATCAAAGAATCTAAACTATAAATCTTCGATTTCTTTTGCAAAAATATCTTGATTTTTAATTTAATTATAGTAAAAATATAAATACCTTAATTAAAACAATTATTAAAATAGTTATGAATTAATAAATATCATTAAATTTGATATATTTATTTTATATTATTATAAAGAATGTTTTAATTAAACACTCGATCTCTTTCTCTCTCTGTCTCTGTCTCTGTTTGTCTGTCTGTCTGTCTGTCTGTCTCTCTCTCTCTCTCTCTCTCTCTCTCTTCCAAATAATAACAAAAAGATATAAATAATAATATAAATGATAATAGTAATAAACTTTTACTTTTTTAATAATCTTCATATTCTATTTATTTATAAATCATATTGTAAATAATCCTATAGTATTGCAAATGTATAAATTTTAAATTATTTAAAGGATTTAAAGAAACTAAATATTATTAGATATTACGCAATTTAATATTAATAAATACTATTAGATAAATATTTGTATAAAATTTATAATAATTATTATATATATAAAATGTATATTAATTGTTGATTAAGTACGAATTTATTAACAGGAGTACTCTTCATATTGATATATTCTGTATAGTTTTTTAATATTACAGTCGAGTTATCGAAGTGTAAATTATACAATTTTAATTGAATTTTCTTTTACTAATATTAAAACATATATCAATCAAAAGTCTAAAAAGATGTATGTATTCGTAACTCATAAATATATTCAAATATTCCATCAATCAATGATAAATTCGTAATCCAAATTAAAATGAAAGAGATATTAACGGTGATGAAAATATATATTAAATTAACCGATTATGTAAATTTTTATAATTAAACCTCTATTCTTATTATTCGCATTTCAAATATTTAAAAAATTACGTTATGATAATTTGTACTATTAAAATAATTCTATGTAATTTATAAATATATTATATATTATAAACATAATAAAATTACTATGCTGAACTCAGAAATTTGTTTCAGAACTCAGAACAGCATAAATATATTAATTTGACAAGAGAATATAACTTTCATTGATTTATTCCCATTTTTGATACTTTTGACAATATTTGAAGTCATTTGCTCATATATCTCTCTATCTGACTCAATTTCGATAATTCCTATTTTCTTTTCGAATTAGTAAATGTAATTTACTTATTGCTAATAGAAAAAATATATAAAATATATAAAATATAAAAAATATATAACATAATATCGTATCAAATTAAAACAGAGGAGTGATTGGCTATTTTGATTAATTAAATCTGCATTCCTTCCAGGCAAACTCTTAAATCCACACAAAAAAAAAACAGTCTTTGTTTTACGTTTTTAGATACAATGAATTTCAAGTATTTATATTCGTTCAATCATTAACTTTAAGCAATCGAATTTTTTTTTTATATCATAAATTTCTAAATGCATATTAATAAAAATATAGTATATTATATTAACTAAGCTTTCCATTTATTGGACCGCTTTTGCATTTAATAATATTTTGCACGATAAAACATAATGAAATCTATTTAATTTTATGTTTTTTAGTACATATTAAATTATTGACTTATTTTATAAATTATAAATTATTAAATTTATAATTTATTATGATATTTTTGATAAATTTGAATATGATTTCAGCACAATGTCATTATATATTTTATGCCATTTATATATTACTTTTCTTTCTATCTGGAACACTCTACTATTTTTATGATTCATTTTCAATGTTAATGTTATTATTAACATTATTGCTAATTATATGCTAATGTAATGCATACCACAAAAAATAGAAATGTCATTCAAACTGCATCTATAAATATTTTAATTTTATATTCATAAAATTTCTATGATACGAATAAGACGTTGTAAGACGTTGATTTTGTAATAGTTTATTTAAATTTACTGATTTATTGAATTGAATTGTTATTTTGTAATAAAATTTATATAAATAGAAAGTTTAATTAATATAATATATATTCCCGTTAATATGTATTCAAAAACTCATAATAAAAATAAAATAAATAAATAAAAATAATCGATCGCTTAAAGTTAATAATTGAAAGAATACCAATATTTCTAAATATTAGAATATTGTAAATCATCTAAGAATTTGAATTTTATTACAAATGATTATTTATCCGATGTGGAAATAAATGTGTTTGTCAACTAAAAAGAAAATATTCAGAATACATATAAAATCTATTGAGGAAAAAATGTAAGAGTTTGTGTCGACATTGCTTTCAATTTTCGTGATTCGCAAATAAAAATATGGATATTTACATTTACAATTCAAACATTTTTCGCCACGCATTATATATGCTTCAATAATTCGAAATAAAAAATTCGATAACAGATCATCTTTTAAAAATTGATTTAACTCGATTCTTCATTTCAGTCAAAGAGTCTGCTCTGCTACTTCTCATCGTTTCGATAAGCAGCTCGTACCGCTCTTTCCTCATCGATGATGTCACCCTTTTAATGCGGAACGTTGAGCAGCCTGGGGCGGATGAAACTATGTTCAGACATTGGTTGACATTTGAATGGTAACTAAACCCGAAGGTTAAATAATTTCTTTAGTGTGACATCCCCACTCAGATATTCATTATTAAATGATTCTCATGTTAGGAAAGATATATATGCTTTCTCATTGTCAACTAATCATTTGAATTAAAAATTCTTGTTAATATCGACTATAGAGAAAAAAGATTTATGCACAAATAATCAGTCCTTTTCGAAATTTTCTATATTTTCAATCATAATTTCTATCTTTCATGAAATTAGCAATTAGCGATTTTAATATATTCCATCATTAATTCTATCACCAATAAACGAAACAATACATTAGATAAATGAATCAAGGATTAAAAGAGCAGGGGGGAAGAGAAGGAATAGAATAACTGGAGCACGTGCATCGTAAATTGTCATTACGATCGAAAAATGAATGGTATCATGAAGACTGACACCAGTGAAATTTTCATGCAAATTTTATCGAATGTAAAATAGAACGAATCGGAAATGGCAAGAAGATTAAAAAGGAATGAAAGAATAATATTATTATCAATTCCTTATCTATAGCCTTGACCACATATATGCATCGTAATGAAAAAATTTCTTCTCAAACATTAATTTGTCGGCTTGGGATGCGTCAGTCGGTTAAATTTAAATTAAGCTAATACATAGATGTACATTGTATAAACACAATATTCTAAGCAATATTTATATAGAAATAGCCGATCGATAAAAGAAGAAAGAACGGCAAATGATACATCGTTTCGTGAATTATATTTTTCGTGAGACAGAAATTTTTCAACAATATTTAAACATTTTAATATGTATCTTTTTGTGTTTTTAGTTAATAAATTTCACTTAATCTTTCTCTTTTCCCCTTTCGTTAACTATTGCAAATGTTCATTTATGTCAGTAGATTTTATTTTTGTCTATACACAGTATTTCGAAGATTTCAATTTTCATGTGGAACTATTCAATTTAAATGTAGAACTATTGAATTTATTTTTTAAAATTTCATTCTTTATTAAAGATCAAGAGAATTCTTTAAATTAAATTAAATTGCACAGAACAAATATAATTTAAAGAATATGTGCAATTATTTTGTTAATTATAAAGTTTAGTTTGTGAAGATGAGGTTGATATGAAATACAAATAGAATTTTAAAGAAAAATTTTTGTATTCGTGAAATGTGGATTTAATATGCCCGAGTAACATTCATATTAAACAAAATGTATTATTTGTTTTATCTCAAGATGTAAAAGAAACAGAACAAGATAGATATACACTTTCATTTCAAATTTTTTATTTAAAAAATTGAAAAAAATTAGTCTTTGAAAAATAATGATAATTGCAAAATTTCAAATTTTTAATTAAATGCAAATGTTATTGATCTTAAAAATATCCAAATATAAAAAAAATCTTACTTGTTTTCAAATAATTTATTAATATTTGACTTATGTTTATTGTTCATCTTTTTATTTATGAGATTGTATTTTTGCATTAATATCTAGCAGTGCTTCTATTTTATCAATTCAAATTAATTAAATCAGTTATATAATAACATAAGTAATACTAATATCATCAACAAAAAGCTCTTTCGAATATATTCTTACAACCAAATGTATTTATAAAAAATATATGTATCTTATAATTAATATTTATAATATGAAAATTAAATTTTTTAAATTATAACTAAAAAATACATTTCCCAGACATTTCATAAATTTCTTTTTACATTCTACGGAAATAATATAATAATATAATTTATTATTATTATTATTATATTAATTAATAATTTATTATTAATATAATATTAATTAATACTAATTGCTTTTGATATGTAAATTAAATTAAATAAAGTTTAAATTTTTCTTTATTCATGAATTTTGTAACTGTGTTGTTATATTTCTAGATAAATAACATTAATTTTTACACAATAAAGGAATAATTCATAATTTACAATAAATAATAAAAATAGATATCCTAAAATAAATATAAATATTCATTAATCATTTTTAGAAATATTTAATCTAAAGCATTCGCATGACCAAGTTAATTTATTTCAATAACAATAACAAAAATGAAAACAATGTGATAATTAAAATAGAAATGCTAAAATTTAAAATTCATCACGACAAACAAGCATAAATCAAGGAAATAGCAAAGCAAGAGTGTAATAAACAATTTGCACGAAGATTCTTTCATTTTCTTATGAGTTTGGTCGAATCCAAAGTTGGTTTTCATACGAAAATTACAACGCAATACGCACGAATTGATGTGTATTTCTGAACACGTGTTCACTGCATGATGCACAGAACAAATTATATGGAGCGGTGAATGCAAGAATGCGTAATCGGTAGACATTGTACGAAATAACCCATGAAAATTTGAAAAATATTTAGAAGTAGCAATTAAAAATTTTAAACTTATCTCGAACAAATAATCAAGTACGGTATGGGAAGAATTATGAAGACAAAAAAAAAAATGCATTGCAATATTAATCTCATGATAATAGAATTTTTATCATAATTTTTAAATCGACAATTAATTAGTGTAACATTCTGTTATCTACAATTTGTGATCAAAAGTAATTCAAATATACTGAAATTTTTGAAATAAATTTTATGATTATTAATATTATGAATAATTATATTATTTATATTATTAATATTATATTATTAATATTATATATAATTAATTATATTATTAATATTATGAATATTATGATTTATTAATATTATGAAAATGATTATTATATAATGTTGTAATATATAAATATATATATATATAAATAAATATATAAATAAATATATATATAAATAAAATATATAAATAATATATATAAATAAAATTATATATAATAAATATATATATATATATATTTAATTTATTAATTTGTTAACTGCATAATTTTATTTAAGAAATGTATATTTAATTATCTCTATACATGACTAAAATTAAGAAATGACAAGATAATTTCATTAAATATATTTATTATAAAATTGAAACTAACTGAATTTAAATTATAACGAAAGCTTATATAATAAAATAATTTAAGTTAATTTTCTTGAAAAATCATTTTATTTTTCAAATTCTGTTCAAAAATTGCCCAAAATAAGTATTTCATCAATCACAGCGTATGAAATTTTTTTTAAATGAAATTTATTTTTTTTTTTAATTCTGTTGTTGTCATTATTTTTTTGAATTAAAATATTACATCTAATAGTTACATCTAATCTATAGCAATATCTTGAACTTGAGTTAACAAACAGTTAACAAATAAAGTTAACAAATAAAAAACAGTAAGTAGAGATGATGATACTTTTGGTTGTCGGTCTTTACATGATATATATAATATTGTCGGGATCTACAGTAGCGTTTCTGAATATAATATCATATCGCATATAATCCGATATAATCTACGCACGAACCAATATTACTTTTCGGAAAAAGGAATAAATTTGAGGCAATGTATTCTATTTTTTTTTTTTTTTTTTTTTTACATAAAACGTAAATATATTCGAGAATATTTGAGTTCTTTCGAAATATATTATATTCTAGCATTGAAACAAGAATAATGATGACAACTTACAACATTCTGAGACTTTTCATCTCGTAATAATATATGTTCCTCATTGCAACATAAAGAAGTCGCGGAATAAAGAAAATAAGTGATAAACGATGAACCATAGAAAAAAAATACGAAATAAAAAGCGAACGTATAATTGCGAAATTACATGACGATCAAAAGAAATGCCACAAATAAAGAAGACAGATCTTATTGTAAAAATAGAAAGAGAGATAACTTTCATAGTTTCTTACGAAAATGGAAACAACGAACGGGGGCAATGCAGATACGGACGAAAGGACGAGCAGAGGAGATCGAAGGATGGGAAGAGGGAGCCGGCAGAGAATTCATTAAGGTATGAATAATGCGTCTGCGATGCCAAGGCTACTGCCGAGAGCACCACCGTGCATACCATGGTCTGCTTATGGCATGGTTGGAAGAATATGGCTAAAATTAAAGCAGATTCATCCCCTCTGTAGTTACGGCCTCTAGGCGAAAACGTTTTACTCACGGTCGCCACGTGCCTTTCTTCGAAGAAACGAACGAGGTAAAAGAAAAAATGATGAAATGAAGAATGTAAAAAGGATGAAAGAGCTAACAAAAATGTTAACTCGAGGAAGAATTTTGAAGTTGTGAACTATAAGTAAAGAGATTATCGAGTTCTATATTATAATATTTGTATCGGTTACTATTTTGGATTTTCGTTGAAATAAGCAAAATTTGTTTGTAAATTATTGATTTATTTCTAAATTTATTGTTTTCAATAATTTAAATATGTATCTTATATATATTTTTTTATTTAATAAAAAGCATATTATTTTTTAAGTTTTATTATCTTTACAACAGATAAAAAACATCAATTGAATGGTATGAGCAATAGTAAGGAAACTTGTCTTGCCTTATACAATCTCGAATATATGCATTATGGGAATTTCCAGAATTCGCAGACTACACATAGCACATGCATAGAAATAGCATCAAATATATCATGATTTTCATCACCATCTTATTTTATTCTAAAATCTAATTCAGAAATCTAAATATCATATCAATATCAAAAACTTCATTTCAATTAATGAAAATTTGATATTATTTCTTCAATATATCCAACAGAAATGATATGATTATTAATGCAAGATTATTTTCTAATGTACTTCTAACGGTAGGTACTCATTAGATCTCAATTCTATTTTATAAAAATCTATTTGAGAGTTGCAGGTAATTAAACATTTCACTGCGCACTACACAATCAGAAATATACATTCATATCAGCAACATATTGATAAATATTGACAATTTAACAAAGAAACAAAACAATTTTGAAACAGCAATCGGACAATTGAAATTGAATAGATGCAGTCAAGAAATTATTATGTAAAATATAATACTAAAATATAATGCTAGCAAGCAATAATAGCAAGCACGAAAGTTTCATCGGAAAGGTTCCCTTTAAAAAATCAATAAAAAAATTCAGAAGATTTGGATAAAGATTTAGATTATCATGATGAAAATCATTACAAAGACAATAAAAGGATCATGTCCCATCAGTTGGAATTAGAATGATATGATTCTTCGAAATTTTTCTTTATCAAAATTAGACCAATAGCAATGTTGTTGTAAAACGAACTAACACTGGAATTTTCTGTAAAAAAATGTAATTATTCAACAATCTTTCAGTATTAAAACCAATAGCAAAAAAAAAATGAATTTTTTTTTTTAAATCTTTTCAATCTTAACATTTATTATACGTTATTTATTACGAATATAAAAAAATTAATCATAACACATTGCAGTCATTGTATCAATTTTTAAACATATCTGGACTTTTTAGGTTAAATGATATTAAAAACTTTAATTATATTCGGATTATCAAACGATTTTTTCTCACAAACAATTTTGAACATTATTTGAAAAGTTTTTAAATGCTTCCTAATGAGATTTAAAATAGGAATAATAAGCTGCCACCGAAACATTTCTATACGATTTTTTTTCTACTTGCAATACAGTCTACACAGAACTTAAGTTAAAGATCAATAATGAATTAAGATCAATATTGAAGAATTATATTTGTTTATATATTTTACAACAAAGATTAATATTAATCATTGGTATCTTCGCAAATATATTCCTCAACTATTTAAAAAGATTTATTGCACGCCAAGAATTATTCCATAATATTTATTTAGATAACGGGACTAATTTTGTCGCAGCATGAAATAAATTAATTGAATTTAGAAAACTTATCTCAGATAAAAAATTCAAAGATCACACAATTTTTCATAAACAAAATATAATCTTTGCATATGATTCTTCTTCATATATCCCAGTTTGGAAACTATTAAAAGAGCATTAATTGCCGGAATCGGACTTGAAATGAATTATCGGGAATATTGTATTAACATATAATGAATTATGTATTATTAATACAATAGTTCTTAATTTCCTCTTTTTAAATCCTTTATTATGCGATCTCGATAATTTATCTCTTTTGATATCTGATCATTTGCTAGTCGTCGATTTATTATATGTGATCCTTGAATTTAACTTGCGTGCTTTTATAAGGAATAGATTGAATAGATTTCAAATGATTAAGCGGAGCGTACAACATTTTTAAAAACAAAATGGCAAAATACCTGCATTACAATTATAGAAATTAAATAAATGGCATAGACAATAGCTGACAAATTTGGATCTGGTATGATGGTCCATTGACGATTATTAGGGACGATAACTTTGTCCTACTACAATGGCGGCTAAGGTGAATTTTGAAATTACATCTTGGAAAAAACAAACTCGTCAGAGTAGCACGGCAATGGCAAATGAAACACTCAAAAGCCAAAGTCTGTATTCTAGCGTTAGACGAAGATATCTCAAGCACTACTCTAAGACATAAAAACGAGAGCTTAACTCAATGTTATGCGCATATTACATAGACAATTATTTATTTAATATAATTATATGTATAGTATATGTTATATTTAGTAATCATTATGTTCTTTATTAATTTATACATTTTTAAACTCTAATAAATAAAAGAACTCTATTATATGTGACTTAAATGATTATTCTATCAACAATAATTTTAATCAATATAATTTATAAACTTGTTTAATTTTGGTTTTATATATTATAATTTTATATATATCATATTGTTTTATATATTGTTATTTGTACTTATATTGAATGCTATATATTCAAAATGGGCGATATGTTAAATATTTAATAAAGGATATAGGATGATGGTGTGTGAGAAAATGTATTATACTTTTTGAGAAAAGTATTTAAAGACTTTTAGAGTTGTATATTTCTTAAAAACACTTCGGCGTGATTAGATCTTGGAACTTGAGACAATATTTTCTGTTCTGTATAGTTTTGTTAATCTCACTAGCAATCAATATCATTCTACACTCAAGAAAATTTATTGCAAACATTCGCAAATCAGTTTTTTTAGGAATAGCAGATTCTATAACTAGCATCACTATCTAATTTTAGAAATTTTCCTTATATTGGGGATATCGTACAACTAAGGGACTGATCCGAGGACTATCATTAGCTGCTTATATGCACTATCGATCCGCAATCTTCCAGGATGAATGTAGAGAAAATCTCTACAAGCATTGTAAAATTCGAAAAAAAATCAAAATATTTTGAATTTTTGAATTAATCGAACCATTAAATAAACAATGCTAACTTTTGAACTATTAGAATATTTTCAACTATCTGAAATTTAATCTTTAAAATATTAAAATGTTTTGAATTATTAAATTATTTGAATTAATTAAATAGTCCGGATTATAAAATCAATTTTAAATTTCTCAAATTTTTCGAACTAATAAAACTTTTAGAACCTTGAATTCGCATTCATTCTTTGAATTTTCTAATAAATTAATTTTATTACTATATATTATAATTCTACAAATGAATTGGAGCTAACAAGAAGAATATATGGAGAAAATGTAATGAAGAATTCAAAAACTATTTATTACCAATAGTTAAGTTTAACAGTTAAAAGTTAGATCATTAATGATGTGAGAATTAATAAACGAAAATTTAAAAAAAAAAACAATGGTAAAAATGAGGCTTGTAAATTCTTTATAATAAGATAATAACAAATATAGTAATGAAGTTACAAGTATAGTAATGAAAATTTAAAAAATTTGTCTAAGATTCAAATATTAAACTATTTGAATGACTAAATTTAAATCTGATAGAGAATTTATGAAGTGCATTAAATTCTAAAATATTATTATACAGATGAAATAATAAAATAGATTTTTTTAACTTTTTGATAATATTGAATTTGCAAAAATCAGATTAATAATAATTATGTGTTACAAAGAATATATATTTAAAAAAAAACTTCAATCATTTTGACTTTATTCATTATATATTTTATACTTTACTTATATTTTTTAATATACATTATAAATTAATTATATTTTAATATACATTCTTAATATGTAACAAGATATTAATCTGCGTAAGTTTTTCTTATAACTTAATAGTTACTAAAAAATTATTAGAAAAACAAAATTCATAAAAATGAAACAATATTTTTACTTTGGTTTATAATTTTGCAAAAAGAAATGAAATTTATCAGAAAATTAAAATCATCCCTACATTATTATTATAATTATTGCAAATTGATCTTAAAGATCACAATTAGATAACAATCAAATAGTTTGAATTATCTTGATATATTGAAATATATTATCAAGAATATAATTAATTAAATTATGATTTTAAATTTGAACATTAAAGTTTGGATTTGAATTAAAGTTTGGATTAAGTTACATTGTTTAGTAAAATTTCGAAAAGAAAGTAAAACTCTAAGGAAAAGTCATCAAAAAAATATAACTTAATCTAATTCATATTTCAAATTTAAATTTCGATAAATCTTCCTTTCTTATTGATTTTAATAACATAAAATTTCGTTAAATGACAAAATTCATTTTATTGATATATATTGTTTTGAATATTTTGTTTTATATAACTGGTGATTAATTTTAATTTCGATTTTAATATCCGAAAATTTTTATAATATTATTACATTAAATTTTGTTAAATATATGTTTGAAGCATCATATGTAATCGCCACATTTAATTGATTGTATAAATTAATGATGATTAAGTAAGTAATGAATGATTCATATCCATATCTATTCTTATCAATTCTTTCGAATCCGCAAAATGTGAAAATAAAATATAAAATTCTGGGAGACTTAAATTAAAATAATCGAATTATTTTTCCTGTTATACAAGTATAATAATATATTGATGGAAAATTTTCGGAAGGTTGATTTTAGATGCCAAAAAGAAAATATAAAGTTTATATACAAAAATGTCAATTAAAAGTTTATTTATTAAAATATGAACAATTGAAGCAAAATATAAATAAAATAAAACAGATTTATATTCATTATATTACCATCGCACTCTTCACACATTTTCATCTCGTTTCATGGAACGCAAATCAAAATTACTTATAACTTAACAAATAAATACTCTATATAACTACATTATAAATACTCAATGATATTTTTGTTCATAAACATACTTATTTTGGCTTTTAAAATCGATATTTAAAAAATATTTCGCAAATATATAATATCTAAAATATCTAAATCTAAATTTATATTCACAAAATTTTAAAAAAGATATCGTTCAAATTCATAAGTAATAAATTTTAAATAAATTCATCCATACATACATGGTTATACATACATGTTATTAACCATGTTTAAGTGGCGATTTCATACACGGACATACACTTATATATAGTATGTAGTATCAAAAATTTTCTGCAAATAACTCAAAAAGTAAAATCGATCGCCGATTATGTATAAGAAAAAAATTGTTTAAAATAATGCTTTTTACAAACTTATTAAAAAAATCGTGAACTAATTAATAGATTGATTCAAATTTTTTATAATTATGTTAAGTGAAAAAATTTGTGAAATAATATAATGTATATAAAAATTAAAAATTATCGTTTCAATAGTAGTAATAATCAAAAATATTATTGATTTCTGATGAAAGACATCAAAAAGATAAGAGCGAAAATAAGATGAAACAAATCAGATTATAGATTTCTGATATTTATATTATTATATTTATATTAGCTAAATTATCTCAAGATAAAGATGAAAATCTTAAATATATGAGAAGTGTTTATCAATTTAAATAAAAATTTACATTTGTAATATTTATATAAATATATCGAAAACTAAAAATAAAATTAAAAAAAAAATTTTAAAAATTAAGGAAAATTATAATTTATAAAAGATTCTCAATTATGAAAAAAATTATTCAAAATGATGTTCTTGATAACATATATATATATATATATATATATAATTTGATTTCAAATCCGATTACATTACAATTATTATACATATATTTGTAGTATTATTATATTATATATAATATATTATATATAAAAAATTTACATTGTTTTGATATTTAGATTATATTCATAATTTATACCAAATATTTTTTTAAAAATAAAAAATATCTCTAATATGTTTAAAATTTTAAAATGAATTTTAAACCGTTAGTGCTTTTCATTTATTAACTTATACGAATGATTGTTATTAACGAAATTTATCTCTAAAGACATCAATGTTATATAGAATAGAATATAGCACATATATTTGCCGTTTCGATTCCATAATGTAAGCGATAAACAAATTTTATAAGCACTGAGGATAATAAATCAACGAAAAATCTTTGATCGAAATCTTTTTAATGATCATATATATATCTATTTAACGAAAGCAAACAGAATGAGATTCTGTTTATCTTAACAAGCATACTAATGATATTAAAGCAGATGAAGTGATATTATTATCGCATTCCATTCTTCGTGGATTAAAACGTAGCGATTAGAATGATGAAAATCCATCAACAGATAATATTTATGTCGAACATCGCGTACAAAAAAAAATTCTTCTAAAAAGAAATCCAATTTTAATTTTGTTCAAAGCATAATCGTTGCATTTAAATATATATATATATTATATATTATATAATATTATATTATATTATATATATATTATAAATATATATATTATAAATATTAGAGTATAAGTTTGTTTCACATCACACTAGGAATGACTTTAACTGGTTATTTTTATATGAACATGAAGACTTATCTATTAGCCATTTATGGCATCGGTTTCAGTCATCCCAGAGTTCTTTTAAAGTACGTTTTGTTGGTGACACAGTCTCTTTTAAAAGTTTTTTCTACACCGTTTATTATGGATAGCCAAAGAAAGCATTTGCGGCATGTTATGTTTGCAGACAAGAATTGCAGACAAGATTTGTACTGTTACGGGAGTGATGCTATAATTATTACAATCATCCAATTAGTTTAAGAGATTTAGACCTAGCAATTTTGACTCGAAAGATGAAGATCGCAGCAACCACTCAGTAACGACGGATACGATACTTATTAAGGCTATGTTTGTTGAAAATTGTGATATAGCGCGAGATAGTAGATGCCATTAACACTCCCAAAATCATAATCACCTGACCAAGATAGGATATGTCAATCGATGTGAAGTTTAGGTTCTACAGTTATTGACGAAGACCGACTTTATGAACCACATTTCTACGTGCGATTTCTTTCTTCAGCGATATGAAAGAGATCCTTTTTTAAAGAGATTACGTATTAAAATGTGCATCGAAAAGGCACTTGATTTAAGGATACTCTTATTCTATCTAATTAATCTAATTATTACTTGTTCCTGTTATTAAAAAATTCTTTCCATGATAAATGATTCCAATTCGTAAATGAAATAGAAACGCACCTCAAGGAATATTTTGCAAATAACAATTTTGGAAAAAGGGAATAATGAGACTTCTTGAGAGATGGAAGAAGATGATAGAGCAGAATGATCATATAATATAACGCAATAAATTAATAACAAATATCGTGTATTCATTTCGTATAAAAAAAAAAGAAACTTATAGGACACTCTAATATATTTTATATATTTTATCACAAAGTAAATTTTTATTTAAATCAATCAAAAATTCGTTTCATATTTCCAGTAAANATAAATATCATATTTTTATTCATAAGATAAATAAGATAGAGAAAATGATTTATATATATATAAAAATTAGATGGATTGGATATATAAAAATAAAATA
Organism: Apis laboriosa; assembly: GCF_014066325.1. NCBI lineage: Eukaryota > Metazoa > Arthropoda > Insecta > Hymenoptera > Apidae > Apis > Apis laboriosa. The sequence continues at coordinate 97,536 of NW_025223500.1, read as the reverse complement.
TTTTTAGAAAAGACATTTTGATGCAATTTCTTAATTTAAAGAATTGGTATTCGATAGATATATGATAGAAATAATCATTAGGCTTTTAGAAAATAATTTAATATTATTTGTAAAGAAAAGAATGATATAGATTGAATTTTTCAGTATAAATTAATTTTTTAGAATGATTTGCAATGGTTTGGAAATTGTTATCTTAATCATCAAAATATCAAAAATATACATTGAATGAATTTCTATTAAAAATAGATAATATAATAACATAATGAAACAAAAAAAATTCAAGATTTCATAGAAATATACATAATGAAACAAAAAAACATACTGGTAGTTGAAAATATATCAATAATAATAATAAATATTTCAAAACAATGCGTATAAAAAAAAGTTATATATTGCTAAATTATTTTATAATTATCAATTTAGTTTGACTTCAAATTTAGAATTTAATAAACTATTCATTATAGATATATACTGATTTTATACAAATATAAAGTAATGCAAAAACTATTTTTTTAAATTACATATTTATAGAATAAGAAACTCTAATTCGATTCTTATTTTTTAGACATTTTCTTTTCTAATTTAAAAATTCTTTATAATAGAATATTCATAATAATAAAATCAAGAAAATTACTATAATTTTATACTTATATAATGCAAATGACATAAGAGAAATTTAAAAAATTACGTAATTTTATTATAAACTCAAAAATACTCAACATTTTGTATCTGTATATGTGTATAGATATACAAGTATGCTTGACTTCGAATATTCGATGTGGATGCTTGCCAGATGCTGCCAAAGCTGTATATACACATAAAGAGCTAACCAGAAGAGTCGACGTCGGAAGTCAATGACTGAGCGACAGTTCGTATTAACTACGCGACGAATGAGATAGATATGGAAGGTGAATGACAATCGTAAAAGCATTTAATACATATTAGGATCATTTTCTAAAATATCTATGCAAAAGATTGACTTAATATCATCGAACTACAAGAAATTCATAATATTATTTTAAATTAATGTTAAAATCACAAATTGAACTGTTTCTATAGTCTTACTAGAATTAATCTGAAATTATGAATCCAATAAAAATAATTGATTTAAAAATATAAATATAAACAGAAAAAGAAAGAATAAATTTATAATGAACCAAAACTTAAATCTTCAAATGAAAATTCAAAAAACAAGAGAAAAGAGATTTAAATACATGTTAGTAATTACAAAAAAGAAATTGTTTCTCTTTCGCGATTTTTATGCTTGTTTTTCATTGGCATTAATTAGCTAATTGACTAAGACATTAGTAGTTAATTAACAAACTTCGAACGCTTCCAAGAATAATGGAAACCATAACTGTCCATAGAAAATATCTGAAGAATGAAATACAAAAAAAGAATCCGTTAGAAAGGAATATATCGATACTACAGAATACTATTTTACTGAAAAGTTTCGACATCGTATTATTCTATTAAGCAACAAATAATTTGATAAGAAAAAAGAAATGAGAATCGAAGAAGAAGATGTAAAAAAAAAATAAAATTAAGCTATAAAAAAAAAATCAAAAACAAGAAGATATAAAGAAAAAAAAAATGATAGAAGAACAATAGCAAATTAAAAAAAAAAAAGATGAAAATTTATTTTTAAAAATCAATAGCTTACTCAAGATATTAATTTCTTGTTAAAACTTGTTTACCAAGCTTCAGAATAAAGATTTTAAATATCATGACATAACTAAGAAGAAAATAATATGTGAAAAGAGGAAAAGGATATGTGAAGAAAAAGTCATTAGTCAGCTTTTTCAGAACAAAAACTGTAAACCAAGCGATGATTTTCTTTTGTATGATAATCAATTATAGCAAATCAATCATTGAGATGCGTTTTATCACATTATTAACTAGAAAAAAGATAAAACACCAAATAAAATCATTGATGCTTATTTCTTTTTTTATTAAGTTTATAAAAGTTCAAATGAAATTTATTATAGCTATATCTGTTGCATAATTAATAAACATTGCAAATAATAGATATAATAATCAGTTGAAGAATATTTTTATATACGATAATTATAATTCTTTTAAATTTAATTCTTTGGAAATCATAACATACAAAATTACATAATCTGTCTGTAATATATAATACAATAGTCTAAAAAGCGATGTTAAACAGCTAAAATCTAATTTTCCAACCTCGTTTTTTCAATGAAATTTTTTCCTACATAAATTGACATCAATTTAAAATTTTTATATTCACAAATCTTTTCGTTTTCAAATGATTCTTTTATAAAACATAACATTATTAAAACAAAATTATGAAATTTTATATAATATTAATTCTGTAATATTAAAATACAGCTTTATATTATATTATTATATAAATAAATATATTTTATATATTTATTACTATTATATACATTTTTTAATTTATATATAAACATTGAATTATTAATAATATTTTAAACTTTAAATAATCTTATACAAAAATGATATAGAAAATTGATTAATCAATATGATATTTCTTATATGATTGCATACATAATAATTAATAAAAATTAAATTTCAAATATAATTTTCTGCAATTTCAACAAACAAATAAAAGAAATGAAAAAAATGCTTTCCTTTAATAAATAAGAATTAGTTCCATTTACATGATGAAGCTCTTGCATTTTATACGATAATAATCTAAGTGAGAAGCAATATATAAATAAACTAGAAAATAAAAGAAGACATAGCAATATATATTTAAAATATAATATTATCTTCAAATCAAGAAACAATGTAATGAAACAGTTTAAATTTAACTACATAATCTTGTAGTGCATACTGTAAAAAGGATCATATTATTATAAATAGAAATAATTGATAATGTAATTTTAAATAACAAAAATGACATCATTGAAAATGAAATGATGTAAGAAAATTTTCGCTCTTTTTTTGATAAAAAAAAAAAAACAAATTGGAGAATGAGACATATTCAATATAACATTATTTAACAGATTTTGTTAAATTGTCAATGTCATCATTGCCTAGAATTCCTTCGAAGAAATTCCTATGAAGAAATTCTCATATTGTGTCTCATATTATGTCTCAAATTTGACATAAATTATTTTGACAAAATTAGTAACTGTCAAGTTTAATTTCGAATAAATATATGGATTTTAATTAGCAGTTTTGATAGATTCTAAACATTGAAAAACTAAACATTCAAAAAATAAAAAAAAATTATATATTTTTATGTTTTAAGATAACGTCTATAACATCATTTAGGACAATGTTCAGCTGAAAATAAATGCGTTAATACCAATATTTCTTTTAATATTAACATCTTTTGGTATTATTGAATTCATAAAAACACACTGTCAAATTTATTATCATTTATTATTATCATTTGTGTAGATATAATACAACATAAATAGAATTTTTAATAAGTACTTGATCAATTGACGAATATTTGTTCCTGAATTATTTGAATGCATTACTTAATGTCGGAAGGAATAGAAGTAATTAATTATCTTTAATTATGATAATATAGAATTAATTATAATTGAATTTTAATTATAATTGAATAATTTATATTTATTATTATGTTAGACATTATAAAATGCATTGTTTAAAAATTCAATTATAAATTCATCTTAATCTTTTCTATTTACATAGTAACATAGAAATTAGTAATACTTATATAAACTTATACATATATATATATATATATATATTAAAATTTATATATTAAACTTATATAAATAAGAATTATTATTAATTAGGATATTACATCATATAAAAAGTTTAGATAATAATATTAGCATCAATTCAGTTATCACCATCATTGTTCGTAAGAATAATTCTATAATACTCCAAGATATTCTGAATTTCAATACAACGATGTTTTGAATTTTATCAGTTTTATTTCTTAAAAGGAATGTATCCAATAAAAAAGCAACTGTATTAAAATTTTATTAAATTAAGAGATTTCATATATTTATTGTATAAAATAATATCTTGAAAACAGAAAGATTTACTGAATTTTATCTTAAAATCCGAGCTTTAAGTGAAATATTTCCGTTATTAAAATAGAGAAGAGCAGCTTTATTAAAAACGAAATTCAAACTAATGTCAGACAAGTTTTTATTAATAAAACTTCGCTCTTTCTAAAATATTTTTTGTTTTATTTATGGATGAAAATTTAATATAAATCGCAATATTATTAATGAATTGGGAAACTATTGAATTAGGTAAATTATATAAATTATTATGTAAATTAGGTAAATTAGTAATATAAATATAGAGATAATTAATAAATTAGTAATATAAATAGAAAGAATAAAAAACCGGGGTTAAAATATTTCACATTTATAAACATTTCTATCTCACTTTTATAAACATTTCAAAATGCGTTTATTGTTAGATCTAAAAAAACAATGCTTTTACGAATAAAAAATCTATAAATTTTAGAATCTTAAATTAGCAACGAAGAGTGCAAATTTAAAATGCATGATTATAATATTGACGTTATCAAATATATCTTGTATGTTGAGAAACCATTTTCTTAGTAATTTTTAAACATCTCATCGATTTTAAAAATCAAGATTGTTTTATCAGATTGTTTACGTTCAATTTTTCTTTCTAAATCTGTGCCGTTTGACAATAAATTACTACATTTTAGACTATATCATCAAATTTTGAAAGAAAGATATGAAATGAACAATGAAAGAAAATTTCTAATTGGCAAGATTCGTTACCATCAAATATTTCTTTTTTTCTTTTTTTTCTTTTATTTTTCGTTTAGAATGCCAAATTTTTTTTAATTAATCAAATCTTCAAAATTGTATGTGTAATGTAAAAATTTTTTAAACAACACTCTTTATAATCTTTTAAACTGTTGCAATTTCGAAATTTCGAAAGAAGTAGATTTTTTTTATTCTGCTATGAGAAGTTTATTGTCTTCTTTTTATAGAGTATACTAAATTTAACTACGTTAATAATAATATTAATAAAAAATTCGTATATACAATTAGATAATAGAACTTTATACTCATTATAGTATAGTATAGAATTAGTAAGAATTCAATATCAAATTCTGACTTTATATTATTTATGCAAATATCGCAAAATTAAATCGAATTATCGAGAGATTTGATATTTTTAATTTGTATATTAAACATCATATTTTTATAAAGAAGAATAAAAATTCTGCCGTCTTTTGAATGGGAGTTTGTATTAAACTAAATTAGAAAATCAAAAATTGATATTATCCTTGATGAATTATATTATAATGAAAGATTAGAATCAAAGAATCAAAATTATCCAAAATAATCTGAATTTCCGCTATTATTATGGAAGACTTTTTAAATTTCAGAAAGAAATATGAAGAAATAAGAAAATTGTAATTTTCCACTGCTATATCAAATAATCCCAGATTTCTTGATCTTTGAAAGTATCTTTGTTCTATTAAAACTGAAACTGTTTGTTCTATTAAAAATGAATCGATAATTCTTGAGAAATGATAATTCTTGATTTTTTATTTTACATTATTTTTTTAAATATTAACTTAAAACAGAATTATCTTTAAAAATAAGATCCAAAATTGTTAATAGGAAATAGATGAGAAATTTTTTCTAATTTCAGTTTGTCTTAAATTCTACATTTTTTATTCACTTTAAATATGAACTTACAAGTGATTTACATAATGAATTATCGTTCCTTGTGTTTGATTTGAAAATAATTAGAAGAATTTGAGAAGCTACTGAAGCTATCTCTGACAAAAAGGGTTAAATTTTTACATTTAATTTTAATTTTAGATTAAAGCAAATGTCGGTAAGTTTGAAAATTGAAAAAGATGATAAAATAAAAATCAATATTATTTATTTATTTTGAATTGTTGATTGTGATTGTTTCGATATTATTACTATTGTATTATTATTATTATAATTATATGAAATTGGAAATTCGGAGATCGTATTTTTTACAAAATTTAATAATGCATCTCTCCTATATTTAAAGAAAATATATTAATTTTTCTGTAAGTAAATGTATTCAATAAATAGTGTTATCAAAATTTATTTGGATAAAATCTGATAGTTTAGAAAGATCATCGGATTGAATGTATATCTGATATCTGAAACTCATACTGTTAAATATCAGAGTAATGATGTCATTTAAATCAGCTTTAATAATCTCAGAGATAAATATAATATTTCTTTTAACAAACATAAAGAGTATGAAAAATTATCGGATATATTTTTTAGAATATAATACATTTAGATTTATTAATAAAATGCCGTATTTTTAGAAGATGAGATTTAATGTTTATTTTTAGGTAATAATCCTTTAATTTATCAGTTGTTTGTTTGTTATTTAGATAAAAAACAATCATGCGAAATTAAAGATATAAATCTGATATTCAATTAATTAATTTTGTAATTTCAACTTTTGTCTTGTATTGAAATTCAATAGAATCTAGAACGATCATTTGTTCTCGTGCAAAAAATTGTTGAACAATTTGTTCAAGAGATTTTGAAAATAGTAGATTTTGAATTAATGAATTATTTAAATTCACAGTTATTATCGAAATCAAATGCCTTTGTAATCAGAAATACTTCTGATTAAAAATCAAACTGAAAAAATCATAAAAACGATGACTGGAAACGATTTATATTCTCAATAAAAACACAATTTCATTATAGATAAAAAATAGATACGAAAATATAAATATTTACATCAGCACAAATAAAATCTTTACAATGATTCGAAAGAATTTATTTAATTATTTAATTATAACTATTTTACTTTTTTTTTTATTTATTTTGAAAATATCAAAATACTATTAGATTAATCAAGTTCATATGATTTTTTTTTAGATTGAAAAAATATTTATTTCTTATAAAAAATAATTAGAAATTAATCCAATATAGTTATGTAATATATATATTCTTTTCTAATATATAATAGTATAATATATAATAGTCAAATTGAAAAATGAATAGTATTATTATTGCTGACAATAATAATGACCAATAAATGGTAAAACACAAATAATATAATTAAGTTTGGTTATCATTTAAGATGTAAGGAAATGCATCCACTCAAATTTCTGAATTTTTCCAATTTTAGATAAAATTTTTAATTCATAGAGATTGCATTAATTTTATTGTTCATTTCATGGAATATTTAATGAAAAAATTCTTTCAAAAACAAACTTTCAAACAATTTTCATTAAAAATACCGAAGTGATAAGAGATTTATTTATTAATTTGATATTATTTCATATTTAAATTAAGAGAATGACAAAATAAATAATAAAAACATAAGCTTAATATTAACGTAGTAAAATATTCACAAATTTTAACTATGATACAAAACAAACATAATATTTTCTGATTTATTTATTTATATAGAAAACATATAAATTTAGTAAACACATTTTACGCATTCTAATAATACAAAACAGTAAATGATGATAATTCTTTTTTAAAAAATAATTTATTTGATAAAATTATTCTTTGTTAACAATTATTCTTTTAATAAGAGATAGATGCCATAATCAATCTTCTACGAGAATTCCTTTTTCTATAGAATTTTGTATTGATTTCGAATATGTTCGAAATAGAATTCTTTCTCCATTTATATCTAAACGTTCTTTTCATAAATTATAATCCGGAATTACGTGCAGAGCGATACAACTGTATCGAAGACTGTATTATTTTATTTTTTACATGGAAAGAAGATGCAATTCACTGTCGCATTTTCAAGAATAGCGCGTAAAAGAGTCAGAACAGAAGAAATGCATGAAAATGGAAAGAAAACAAGAAATATATAGGGAATCAAAAATGTGGAAAAACGAATAAATAGTGGATAAAAGAAAAAATAAAAGAAAAAACAAAAAAAAAAGAAAATGGAAAATATGCGGGAGGAATGTGCAAAAACACAGAAAACTTCCATCCAATTTGAATTATTATCATTTCAACATTATCATCATTGTCTATTCTGGCGGAGAATTATTTTATTATCACTCGGTTAGCTGACTTTGAATGATTTTCAGAATCCATGGGAGACTATTCATGGGAGAATCAGAGGAAATGGAAAAGAAAGAGATGCGTATAATGAAGATAACGAAGGAAAAGGACTACTGATATAAACGCGGAGGACTCCACGATTTCGCGATTTATTGATCTTGCGAAAGATCAATAAGAAAACAAAAGGATTATCGAAAAACACAACTGCCATAATCATCACTGCCAGGAAAAATGGAAAAATATCGGATGAAAAAATGCTACGCTCCTAATTCACACTATTCGCAATTATCAATCAATTATCGTTCATTTCGGTCCAATCCTTGATTTTACAATCATATCGACGATTTATAACTATATTTGTGACATATATCTGTAGCTCCGAATGAACACCGGTATTTTATGTTACACGCTTCGTGAAAATATTCAATGAAAGAATTTACATTAGTCATTATATTTGCTCAATTTAAATCTAGTTGAAATGGAATGAAATGGATAAAACATATCCAAATAGAATGGATAAAACATATATTTTTTTAATAATTATTTAAGAGATAATCAAAGGAAATAAAAAGAAAGTATTTAGAGACTACTGAGAATAATTTAAAGAACTTTTTTAAGTTCTATTTATCATTTATAAGTAAACAGATTTAAGACATTTACTACTTTTACGAACGCTAATCGATTAATTGTAATAGTAAAATATTATTATTATAATTATTTCGGAAGATAATCTTAATTCATAATTTTCACTAATATCATATATGATACTCTAAAAAATATTAAAAAGATTATCAAAGATTATTTTATTAGTTATAATTATTGATATCGTTATTTTATTTAAATTTCACTACAAATAATATTAAACAATTCTAAAACATTTTTAAATAAAAAAATCCTTTCCATGTTTCTAGTTATACTTCACACGCTCATATATATTTCTTACGTTTGACAATGTAGCAACCATGATAGCTATCAAAACATTTGACTATATTTACGAAACTCATAACTTATTGATTTTCATATTTTTTTTAAATCTTTAAATTCTTTAAAATCTAAAATTTTCGTAAAAATACAATATTACATAATTAAGTTTAGTTAGCAGTAATTAATAAAAAAATCCCACCAATTCGTTTTATTTTATTTTTTATTTGTATAATGCAAAATTCATTCAAATTAAAACTGCGCAGATATTAAGCAGTCATTCTTATATAAGAATGTGAAAAATCGCCATTGTGAAAAATCGCCTCAAACTACTATTCTAATTGTTCTATCGTAATAAGTTCTATCGTAAATCGTAACAAATAATTTATAGTTTCTATTGACGCATCGATTACAATATCACAGCATAGCATTTAAAAGTCCCAGAATACGATATCAATAATAAGACAGCCAAAAAAATGATGGAGAACAGCGCGGCGTTGCACGCGATCAATTGACGCGACAGCGAATTACTAGATAATAGGGCCAAGTCAACGAGATTATAGCAACTTTTCGAATTAATTAATACTATAGATTGATGCACATATATGAACATCTTCAAAGAATAACTTGTTAAATTACAAAAGATATACTATATTTCAATATTTGCATATATTTCGTTTTATTTAATAGATAACTTACATGTTTCTATTTACATATTTCGCATATTCTTAAAAAACAATGCTTATTTTTTATATCGAAAAAATTGAGAAAATATCCATAGAATTAAAAATTTCTTTTTTTTTTCAAAAAAAAGTTTATGAAGTCCGAAAAGCTAAATTATAGTGATTTGAGTTTTGATAAAAAAACTTTTTATAAGATACTTCGTATGTATGTGTATAATACTTATTTTATATATAATATATATATATATATATATATATATATATAAATTTTATATATGATATGCAAATAATATATAATGTATTATCATATATCTTACATATATAAACATACGTATTATTTTTCAGAACAAATTTATCAACTTATAATATCATATACCGATATATTAATATCATATACCGATTCGCTAAAGATTAAATTAATTAGTCTAGCATTCAATATATTTGAGTATCATCCTTCATATATTTATCAATATTTGTTTATTATTAATCATAGCGGAAGCAGCCTTCGCATTATTTAGTACGTATAATTATTATTTATTTTTATTCAAAAAATAAAAATCGAGAACAAGACGAACAATATTGACATAGATCAACAACAAAATTGAGCATAGATCAATACTGACAAATGATCTATATGTTACCATTAGTATACATTAGAGCACATTGATTCAATACATAAAATTGTATCACTATATCTTGAATAATAAATGTTATATTCTTAGCATTTTTTCTTTTCAATTAAAAAATGACTAATCTACAATGAAATTTCAAAGCTTAAACTATAAGTATTTTTGAATATATTGTACATTTTTTCATAATATATGAAATATGATATGAAAGATAGACAATATATACATTCTCGTTTATAATCATAAAAAAATCAATTTGACATAGATGTTAACACATACCGGAAAATATTTATTTTATTGAAAATACGCATGTGTACACTCACGACTCATAGTACTCGCAATATGCACACAGAAGACGATTAATATTTGTTTTCTAACTTCTCGTTTCGATTTCAGCCACACTATCCGTCGTTTTGCATATATGTATACATATGCATATCTCATCAATATCCCGATGTAACAATGTAACTTTTGATGGCAAAAATCCAATTCATTCAAAAAAATGACATTCGATTTCAATAACGCAAGCCATGCATTAAAACATTGCTTAATTGTCGAAAGTTATAGAGATAATAAGTATACAAGCTTCTTGTCTTCTAATAATTCTGCTTTCGTACATCATTTTATTGGAGCAAATTTTTTTATATTTTTTTTATTTTCTGATAGCATTTAATATATGGATTATAAAAATCATAATTCATAATTTTAATGAAATGAATGAATATGTAAAGTTGCAATATTTTAAGTCAATGCAATTATAATATAGAATAATAATAGGAAGATATACATTTGTGATGTTAAAAAAACAAGTTCTAATTGGATGGATTATCATCAGTAAATTCATAATGGTGATCAAAATTCATAATTTTATTTACTTATAATTTTAAATTTTAATTAATATTAATAATCTAATTAACATATGCATGTCAAATAATTTATCAAAAAATGCAAAAAAGTATATAAAAAAATTTTCATCCGGTAAAGTCAAGTTTAATTCTATTTTTTCTATTTTTGACAAATAATTAAAATGAAAAAAAATCAATCGAAATCGCCAAGATATTCATGAATTAGAATTCGCCTAAATTTAATAATATCATATTGATTATAAATTACGCACTAATCTAATTAGATCGGTAGTGCCATCATTTTTAATTTATAAAAGGCAGAAGAACGAAAGTGGAACACACGAAGCAATAATTTTTTTTTTTTCGACAAACTAATATGAATGTAAGTAATCATTCGATTTTATTCGAAGCTATGAATCGTGTATCAATATATTTAACAACAACAAATAATTCAAAGAGTAATAAAAGAAACTGAGTTGCAAAAAACAACGATTATAATTTTGAAGATAATGATATCGTTGTATAAATTTATCATTGCAAGAGATTATAGTATTAATCATATAATATTAATCAATATAGTATTAATCATCAATTGTAGATATGGATTTAGAGAGACATAGTTCTTTAACATTGTAAGTGAAATAAATGATTACTCATAAAATTTTAATTTAGCTTAAATTTATGAAATATTAATAAAACCTGTGAAATATAATTTATTCTTCATAATATCTAACTGACCTTTTTTTTTGTCAGAAAATTTAATATGATATCCTAACTCATCTCATTATAAGTCTGTTATCCATCATCTCACTAAAAAGATAAATTATTGCTACATATATGCGTATAATGGAACTAATTATTCAAGAACATTTCAAGATACCGAGATCTAACCATGACAAAATTAATATAATAATCTCGACAAATATATATATATATTGTTTATCTTAATTAAATATACACATACTAGTGGCTTTTAAATAATAAGAAATCATAAGAATAAAAATTTCTTTGAAATAAAACGAAAATTTACATGAACTGTGATTATCTATGTGTTGATCGATTAAATAGAGTTCATTAAATATTGATAGAATTTTCAAATATTTATAAGTATAATTACTGATAAAAAAATTTAAATAAATATATCTAGTTATGATTATATTATAAAATGGAATTATATAAAAAATTAATTTTGTAATCAAAATACATCTTTAATAATTTTTCCTATAATATATATTATCTTATATGTCTTAAATTAATTAATTAAAATTAAAATTAGTTCTACTATATTTTTATTATTTTATTATATTGTAAATATTTTATTAATTTTTTTATTTTATTACTAATAAGAAGAAATCTTTAGAAGAAATGATTATAATAATGAAAAACATATAAATAATCAATCAAAAAATATTGAGATTTTTGTTACAAATAAAATATTATATTCCATATTAATGAACAAAATATAGATAAGTACTTATGCTTATCATTTCCGAATCAAATCCAAATCATATAATTTGCGAATGTCTTTTCTTAACAATAAAAAATATATTACTAAGAAGTATTTATATAATATAATATTTATAATATATAATATTTTTTTCATGAAAAATAAAAATCAACGAATTTTCAATCCTTACAATTGACTATCTTTAACTCATTGTTTATTAACAAAATTTATCGAACATGTTACATTCTGTAATAACGTGGCGTTGATTTATTCAGATTTTATTCATGAAATTATGCTTTTTGGATCCTATATATCCGGTCATATAGCAGATGAATGTAATTTCAAAAATCTTTAATGTGCATATACGTATATTATCAAAATTATTCGTATCATTATCATCATTGGCATCGTTTTGGAGGGCACAAGGGAAGAGGTAGCCGATCATTCCCTCAATAAGTTTCAAACAAGACAGCTTTCCAATCTAGCTCATTAATATCAATGATGCTCCGTTACAACGCAGCCGCGTGTTGCTCGAGAGAGGCCAGTGGCACACATGCGTATAAAATAACCAATCAACATCGACTACGTGCTGGCACGGAAATTCAAGTATTGAATATGAAATCGTTTAGCCAGATCAAATATTTTCTACGTTCATCATGCTACTGTAAACAAATCTCATTTAGGAAATATTTATTTTCAAAATTATTGAAATCATTTGGAAAATTTAAAAAATATATTTTTTCTTGTTTTCAAAGTTTTTCAAATTATATATTCTTATAATTTCCTTTAATTATATATTATTTATAATTTCAAGATTACTATTGAGAAATCATTTTTATAATCTAATTTTTAAATCAGTTAAATAATCTAATTTTTAGATTAATTAATTAATAATTAGAAAAATATTTTATAAAATTATATAAAATTAATATTAACAATTATAAATTATTATTAAATAAAAAATAACTATTCATATTTATATAACATATCGATATTTTTAAAATATTTGTTCTTAAAAATCACTAAACTCTGACAAATTCTGTAAATTTCTTTCAAACGCATTTTTTTTATTTTTTTATGTAACACTCGATTATTATAAAATTAATGGATTAAATCACTCGAATTTAACATGATCGAAAGATAAATTTATTGTCTACTTCAAGACGAAGAGGAATATCATAGATAAGCATAAGACTCCTTATTAAAAAACGATCATAGGAAGAAAATTTATACTAATCCTAAAATATATAAATAAATATATATCATAAGCATTTTCCTTGACGATTTTTTTACACTTGAAAAATATTATATTAAAAATCTTAAATTATTTTCTGTTATTTTATTAATAAAAATAAATTTTGCGGAACAATTGAAAGTTTTTGCATATGTAGATAATTCAATCAATAAATTGACAATAATCATTTTCGAATAAAATTAACATGATATTATTATTTAAAATCCAATAAATCTGATATAATGCAAATGTAAATTCTTTTTTCATGATTTATCAATTAATTAGAATTTTATAGATTTATTGTTTAAAAATCGAATTAATCAATCTGTCAAGAAAATATCAGTACGCGCTAAAATCGTCCCTTTAAAACAATTTGAATCAACATTTTTTAGCTAACTCTTCGATATCATTATAATCTTACACAATTATTCATATATCAAGCAAATTCTATCTTTTTTATTTATTCTCATGAGAGGAGATAATTTAACTAATTCAAAGCCTAAAGATTTAAATAATACATTTCAAAAAAATGAAGACAACGTATGTTGCTCATTTACCAGTATAGCTATTTCGTGACAGAAAAAAAATTTTTCATTTTTAAATGATTTTAAATGATTCAAGTTTGAATAAAGAATTTTCAATTTTTTATGACAATTCTTTAATGCTCTTTTTCTCAATACTGTGATAAATTTCGATGAATCTAAAATTTTTGATAATGAATTATTTGAAATATTTGCATAAAATAAAATAAAATAAAAAACAATATTATTTATGATAAATAATATATATAAAATTGAAACAGAAATCAATATATATATTATAATAATTTCATAATGACCAAAGTTTATCTCTCAAGAGCTTTATCTCAAAGATTTCATAAAAAAATATTAAATATTTCTATTAAAATTATAAATTAATGTAATAATTTATCTTATATATAAATTTTTAAATATATAGAAATATTTTTTACTACATACTTAAAATTTTTATTCTGCTCCATAATCTTTTCTGACAAAAAGAATCAAATATCTAATGAACTTGAAAGTTGCTGATATACCATTAAAGTCACATATTTTAAAACATTATTATAAAAGTGCAGACAATAAAAATATTAATATATCAATTTAATAACTTATTGTTATATATACTATAATTATATAATCTAATAATTTATTGTTATATATACTATAGTTATCTATTATCTATATATTATATATATAATCTATTTTTAATTTTTTTATTTTAATTGTATAAATGAGATGAATGAAATTTTACTAGATTTGCAATTTCTTTTGCAATTGTGCAATCTCTTTAATTTTTTTGGCGATGTTCACAGACTTAGACGAGCTCATAGACAGAATGTTGCATGCATGATGTTATAATGACAATTCACGGCGTGACGAGGCAACCTTACTGTATTTACAGAACTGAAACCCATTAACGCGTTTCTGCCAGTTGTTAAAGGCGTGGCTAGTTGGTTGAACGAACAACCAACTTATCGTTTCGTTTCCGGTTGTGAGAATACCGTTATGTTCCTCTGTACAGCTTAAGACGAGGCTAATTATCATTATAATAATCATCTATCTATTCCTTTTTTTCCCACTTTCCTTTCTATCCATGTGTATGTGAATATCCGGATTTTCATATCTATCGGCCGATTGACGATGAAATTTCACAAATAAGATCGAAAATATCGACAAGGATTCCGGTACGATAAAGACGGATAAAATTGATGGAAAGGGAAAGAGGAAGGAAGAGAGATAGAGAGAGAAAAGAAAAAAATGAGGAGAAGGAAAAAAAGAAACAGAAAAATAAATAAAATAGAAGCAAAAGATTAAAGAAGAAATAAAAAAAAATAGGATAAGAAGAAATGAATTTTTCTAATAGCCATGTGAAATTGTTTGAAATTGAAATATCAATCGAAATATGGAAATATAAATATACATAACTTTGATATTACATTAAATCGAAATTTCAGCATAACAAAAATAAAAATACGTAACAAGAATAGAAATAACATTCGTATATAAGGAAATTATATGTTATTTTTTTAATCATTGAATAATCACGAGTGTTATCACAGAATAATAATTGTATTTTATGATAACATTTTTCCGGAATATGAATCATTCGAACAATAAACGATATAATTTCGAGAAAATGATTATATGATACTGATTCATTCGGTTCAAATTAAATTATTTAATCAAATCAATCGATCATGCAATATATACCAAAACTCTTATTGATAAATCATAAAAATTTAAAATAAACATACATAGTTAGAAAAATCTATCAATTATACATAATTTACAATTTATTAATCAAATATAATATTATATTTTCTATTTATATTTTTATTCAATCTTCGACATTTCATAGTTATCGATGTATTCCTTTAAATCAATTCTCAATTCTCAAAATTTATCCTGAAGTCATAGATATAATCAAACATTTGTTTATGATAAACGGAACAAAAATGAAAAAAAAAAATGATTATCACGCTAAAATATATATATATAAGAACATGCTTTTCGAGTTTATTAAACAAAGTTATTATTTAAGTCATTTATTCTAGACAAATCAACATTCGAGCAATTGAAATTAATAACAAATCACTGCGAATTAGAAAAAATATTCATTGAAATGCAAATATTCTAATTAAAGTCAAATTTAAAATACGATTACGCATTTTCTTCTTATGATTGAGACTCAATTAATTTTTATAATATTTTCATTAATATTTTTACAATCATAAGCAAAAAAGCGTTTGTAAATTAATAACATCCATCTAAAAATTCAATAATATACAAAAATTAGCTTTTTTATAAATAAAAACAAATACGCATATATAATTAAAATATTTCATATTAGTTGTGATAAATGTTATGTAATATAATATATATTATATTATGTAATATAATATAATTTATAATATATAATATATAATATATATAATAACTTAGCTAATAAATATTACATAATTAATAATATATAAATTACAAAATTTATATGTTATTGAATTTTTTTTAACTTTGCATAAATTTAATAAAAGTAAATTTAATACTAATATAAATATTTAAAATTTGTTTTGATAATTACTTTTATTTTTTATAAATTATTTGATAAATTAAATGTTTAATGTAGAAAATAATTATTGTTATGTTACTGTTATGTAATCTTAAGAAATATTGAGATTTTTATAAAAACTTGTGTTTCAATAAAAATTAAAATTGTAAATTTTGAATGTAAACTTATTTATGTAAATATATTTTTATTACAAAATATTTTATTTAATAAAATATATTTTTTTACATTTTTACATTCTATTCGTATTAAATTTATAAATTATAAATAAAAAATTAATAATGATATAACTTAAATTTCATTTTTATATCTTTTATTTTATTATTTTATTATTTTTATTATCTTCTATATCTTTGAATTTCTTACATATAAATATAATATACATGGAATAAATAGTATAGAAGTTATATCTTTTAATTTTATTTACATGTAAAACCATGTTTCATTATATGTAATAATTATCAATATTAGGTAAAAATTCCGTATGAGAAAGTTGTTTCTTTAGGAAAAAATAAAATCCATAAAAAAAAAATAAAATGAAAAAATAAAATCCATAAAGAAAACAATCATTCATATATATGTATAGTTATAGTATAGATATTTTAACTAATTATAATGAATAATAATTAGACACAATTTTCTACAATATGAAACATGTCCCTCTCTTGCATTAAACTTTGTTTCTTTCTTACTATTTACTTTTTTTATAGTTGAACATTATGTTTTTCATTTTGAAATTTCTTTTCATCAGTGAATCGTGCTATCTGAATCATATTTCATAGTTAATAATTCAAGGGACATTATCCATTGAAAATTTCAATTATTCCGCATAAATTCGCAAACGATGTATTTAGAAACATAGTCTTAAAGCGTTACTAAAATTACACAAATTGCAGAGTTATAGTTTTCTAAGCTCTAAAAATAATCATATCCTATAAACAAAGACTATCTGATGGTCAGCAGCTGAATGTATTTTATACAAGAATATTCTAATAATTTCAGTAATTATGCGATTTCATCGTGTGTTTTGCCTTTTTTTTTTTTCTGAAAATTTTCCAATGAAAAATTTAATCTCGCAATAATATTACGCATGAGAAATGTAAAAAGATTTATTTCGTGTCATTGAATATTTAAAATTTTTGATTCTTATAATCTTAATTGAATTTGAAATAGATAAATATTTAACTTGGAAATTTCTTTCCTATTAAAATCTTTTGATACATATCAAATAATAATCAATTTACAAGTTGTAAAATTTTCTTGCATAAAGAGTTTTCACAATTTTACAAATTACAAGTCAATTATTATTATATTATTATTATATTCACTTTGAAACTCATTAAAAAAATGATGTATTATATCTTCATATATACTTAAGATTGAATATTAAATATATTATATAATATGCAATATATAAATATAAATATAATAAATTATATATTACATTATATAAATATAATATTATATAATTTATTATATAAATAAATATAATAAATTAGAATAATAATAATATATTAATTCATTAATAGCTTATTTTCAATAATAATTTTAAAATAAATTTAAATATATATTTCAATTTGAATTCTTTTAATAGAATCTTTAAATTTATAAAAATTTTATTTTATAGATATTTTTGATATATAATTTTTTCATTGAGTATAATCTTAGCTAATTTTATTTTTAGAATAGTCTGCGTATATTTATTATTATTATATTTATTAATTTTATTTATTATATATATTCATTAATTTATTAATTTTAACATAATTATTAACATAATTAATTAATAATTAAATAATTAATAAATAATAATTAAATAATTAATTATTAACATTTAATTATTAACATAATATGGTATATGTACGTACGATATGATATAAAATAACTCTAAAACATATTGATATATTCTTTTACGATAATTTTTTTAATATTGTACTTAATGAATTGAATTATTTTGAATTATTTTGAGAAGTTAGAAAAATCAGTTTTATTAATAAATGATATAAAAAAAATTTTAAAAAGTCGCTTTTTTATTAATTGGAATCACAAAGAGAATAGTAAAAGTTATTTTTTTCAATTTTTTTATCTACATATTGAATGAAAATTTTTGATTTATATCAATTATATATTTAGATTTATATCAATTATATATATGTAAAAAATTTCATCGAAATCGATTAATCTTACTATAAATTACAAATTTTTAAAAATGGTAAAAATTGCAATTTTTCAGTTTTCAGTATTAAATTTAAAAATTTTTACATTTTTCAAAATCTGTTGCTTATTTCTACATCAATCAATTTCAATTAAATTTTCATATATAAGTAACATAAGTCAGAACATGTTTTTTTTTTTCATTACAGATTCAAATAAAAGAATTATAAGCAATGATTTTCATTATTTTGTTTCGTAATTCCAATATATAAAATTTTTTCAAGATTTTTTTTTAAATGATTTTTTTTATCTAATAAATTAATTTTTCTAAACTTTCAAAACATTTCAATTCATCAAGTTTAATTTTAAAAAAAAATATCGTTTTAAATAATGTATTTGGAATATCATACTATATTATGTAAATTATATTCGCGTCTTTCAATTGATAAAAAACATTCGTAAGCGTACTTTCAAGCAAAATAAGTTTAGAATTAAGTATCTATGTTTTTGTACGTATCACATTGTGAAGTATTGTTTATTATTTATTACGAATAAAGAACTTAATACTTTTAAAAAGATCTTTGTTTTAACCTATAACATATTATATTATATTATATTATATTATATTATAATATACATGATATATAATAAATAATTTATGTAATAAATTAATTATATATTTCATAAATTTTTGTAAATAAATTAATATAACCCATTATTATAAATGAAAAATGAAATTAAGATATATAAAGTATGTTTATAAGATATAATATATATATATATATATATATATATATATATATATGAATACAGAATATATATACAGTTATATATATTCATATATTTATATTTATAAATAATAATATATTATGAAATATAAAGTATCAATTCTAAAAACTAAAATAAACACAAAAATAGATATACAAAAACATGAGTTAAATAAAGCTTATTTATTAAATTATAAAAAATTTACGTAATTTTACATTAGATAAATAATATGACAGCGATAACCGAAAGAGAAAGACAATTATATAATTTTAATAATATTATGAAACTACAAAATATTTTTTTGCTCAAGTATCATAGAAACTTGTCACATATAAAGATCCAATTTTTAAAAGCAATGATATTTTAAATATTACTCAAAAAAATTAATATTATAAAATTAAATATTATAAAACCAAACTTGAATCTAGACAATTTTAAAATAATACTCATATGACAAGAAATTTGAGTACAACATTTCTTTAAATTTGTATAAAGCAAATTAAAAAATTTTCTATAAATATAAATGGCATTATTGAAATAAAAATAAAATTATTCAATTTTAAATTACAATAAAACAATACTATGATCAATTGATTGCTATATCATAATAGGTATTAAGATGTCTTTCCATTATTTCATTCATTGAAAAAAGATGAAAGCGAGACTTAACTACTTCATAACAAAGACTTCAAAAAATATAATAATATTTTTCTCGATTTTTTAAGAATGATTTTTATAAAAAATTAATTATTATAAAATAATTATAAAATATATATATAATTTAAAATATAAAATATAAATTATAAAATATAAAAATATAATTATTATAACTAATTATAAAATATATTATTAATTATTATAATTAATTAATAACTATTAATTAATTAATATTAATTAATAATTATTATAAAATAATTATAAAATATTTTATACATATATAAAAAAAATATCAAATGAGTAGAAGAAAAATATTCATATTATTTATGGCTATTATATATATGTTATATATTATATTATAAATGACTAAAAATATATGAAAATTATTTCTATTATCATTTTTTGTAAAAATCTACGAAAGTAAAATTTGAATTTTAAACACAATAAAAATCAATAATTTATATCAAATATTATAAAAAGATCAAGATATAGAATATAAGGAATCATTTAGGAACATTATATATCACAAAGCACTATTGATTGATACAAGAAATAAACAATAAAAGAAAAATTAGGGAAAATAATGGTTCTACTATCCACCAAGAATATTTAAAAATAATTGCAATAAAAAGTTATCGAAATATTTAAAAACAATTCGGATAATTTCTTATAATTTTTTTTTCATCGCTTTATCTATGCGATATAGATAGACACACATATTAAAATAAATTAAATAAATATTGCAATATCTTAAATTAATAAACAATATAAATTATTAATTCATTTTTTTCATTTAGAAAAAAAATAATTAATCTCTCCCAATATTTATAAAAACATTTATATATAAATTTTTATAATTTGTGATATTGTGTGTGATATTATAATTATTATGCATTAAATACAATGGAATTGTGAAATTTATTAATAATTAACAATTTAATTTACACTTTATAAAAATATAGAAACTATTTATGAAAATTCTAAGAAACTATTAAGAAAATTCTATAATTTTATAATATAATATAATTTATTTTTATGAAATTAACAAAAAAATTATTGAATATTTTTTCAATAATTCTTCATTTTATTCATCTTAAAAAAATTATTAATCTAAGATAAAATTATTTAGAAAATAAAACTTGTAGATCTTTATTCGTTGTATTATAAATGTGTTAATATTGTAAAAAGAATTTATTGATACTAAAAACTTTTATTAATAATAATAATAATAGTAGGATTTTGCAAAAAGACACAAGATTTAAAGCATTTTCTGTTACCCTGACAATGTAAGACATTTAAATCTTATTTCCTAAGTTCAAGAATAAATTATTATAAAATTTGGATAGAAAAAGACCAACTCGAAATTAAACTCTTTATATATTTTATTTGATATTTTATTAATTATTATTAATTAAATAATAAACTTTTTTTAAACTAATGAAAAGCATTAACAATTCTCTAGAAGTAAAAAAAAAAAAGAAAAAAAAAAGAAAAGAGAATTAAAAAATTAAACTTATTTTGTTTTTTCAAATAATTTGCATGTTAACGGTTAATCGAACAGTAGAATGATTTTAATAATGATTTGCCAATTATAAGTCAAATAAGAAAAATCTTCATAATGGAAATATATTATGTAAAAATGCTAACATTTCCAAAAACAATTATTTCAACTTCGATGATTTTTTATAAACTTATCAATAATAATTGCTTAATCATATCTCTAATAGACTCGAAATGATGGAATCGAAACGAAAAATTTATCATTTTAAACACTTTGATTTAAAATTAAAATTCCAAAAATTTTTATATATCAATCACGGATGAAACTCTATTTCATTACCAAAAATTGAAAGCAGAACAATGACAAAACAAACATTAAAATATAATATAAAATGATGAAAATTTTACAAAATAGAATCGGTATTATTGCCTACGGTTCAATGCGTAAGACAATGAAACAATATAAAAATTGAACATAGCAATGACAATAATTAATATATATATATAATATAATATAATATAATTAATATATATGTGCGATATATTTCGAAGAAAATGAAAAAATTTTCTGGATTAATCTTAACAATTGATTGATTTCATGCGAAATAACGCAATCATATAATTTCTAGTTAAAAAGTAATAAAAACGAAAAAAAATAGTAATCATATATAACAAAAAAAATAATATTTTTTTGTTATACGACGAAAAAAATAATAAGTGTTGAAAGTAAAAGTAATCGTCTTGTATTATTTTATCTAATCATCTTCGAAAACCAACTTTAATTGATCAAAACAGTAAATTGCATTTATTTGTCATTTCAATGATTTCGTTGAACTAGATTAAAAAATTGATTAGTCTTTGTAATCTGAGAGCATTATTATTAGTTCAATTGATTTTAGACTAAAATTCAGAAACAGAATTGTTATTTAATAAATAATTTATGCATTTTAAAGAGAAAAAACTTTTTATCTATGTAAAAGATATAAATAATTAAAAAATGATAATTTCACATCATTCAAGTAGCAAATAATAATTAATGGAACAATTTCTTTATTGTTTTTTTTTTCGTTTCCACCGATGCGCTAATATCGAACATTTTCGAGCGAGGGCTTTAATAAATTTTAATAGGATTATACGTCTTTTCGCCGCACATGTCGAACAATACAAAAACAACACAATTTATCCAACCGATCAAACCAACAAACCGAATGACGAAAAGGTGAAGAGAGGAAGACCAATTTGTTTTTATCGGTTCTTTGTTTCTCTCTTCGATTTTATACCCTCTATTCTCTGCCTCCATTTCATTCCACTTTTCCATTCCCACTATCGACAATTTACCTCGCAGCAATACAATACAAATGTACTCACGCAAAGCACGTTAATTCAACTGTGACTATCTACGTAAATTTTCCTCTCCTGATTGTACCTTCAATATAAAATGGACAACTATCAACACGCAACGAGATTGCGTCTTCTTCATAAACGGCTTTGTGTTATCTGATATAATATAGATATATTAATAATAATAAATTAGATGCATCAAAATAACAAGATATGTATCTATTAGTTCCGCCATCGATTAAATTTTGTATATCTATTTATTCATTTGAAACAATTGATATATATTATTCGATCTAAATATTAACACATTATCTATCGAATCTGATTTTATTTAGATATTACTAAAAAAATAGAAAAATTTATCCTTCTTTAATTTATTTCATTTATTGTATCATTCTTTTCATAAATATATAATTCAATTTATTGATGATTAAACAAGATTATCACTTTGTTTTTAATATTTACTAATATATAAAATAATATTAATAATATTAATATCAATGAAGACTAATTTGAATTTTTTTAAATAAAACAAATTGAAATATCATCTTAACATAATAATATAATCACAAACAAACAAATTTTTCATATATCATTTTCCTAATAAATAATTTATCTACGTGATGTAAAAATTGTAATACAAAATAGATATATATTGTAATACAAAATAGATAAAATATGTTGTAAAATATGACATGTCAGTATATTACATTATAAATGTTTATATGAATATTTGATCTACATTCTGCATTTCAATATCAAAGATTTATAAGATTTTGAAAGTTCACACTGTGACGAAAGACATCAAAAAGTTACACAAAGTTTCATGCATTTCAATATACAAAGATATAAATTTTTAAGATCAATATTCTTCCACAATGTCTGATCTATTATTATACATATATTCGATCAATTTGATCAGCTATTTGATTATCTTTTTCTATCGACTTTTCCAAATATTTCTAATGTTTTTTTCTTGGTAATTACTATCTATGTTTTAAATGAGCTTATATTCCTATATCTTTTTCCCGCATTTCTGATTTCTAATATTTTGTCGATTTTTATCCGAATTACAAGATAAATGCAAACAAATCTTTTTGTTTCTTCTCATCTCCCTGCTATCCTTGCTCTTCTTTTCTTTCAATCTATTATTCTGAATATCAAGTAAATGCATCTACTAAGTCAATTGCGATAATAAAATAACAGATAAAGATCAATTAACTTCATAATCTTGAATAAAAGAACCTGACTGAAAATTGAATTGTTGGATATTCTTAACTCAATTTTTTCGCTTCGATATTACACTTAGACGGTAGATGACAAAATTGTTGCGTGCATAGCGAGTATTACTTTTGATTTTAATAAAATTTCTGTGTTACAGATTATGAAATATATTGAAAGATGTTCTGTTTTGATTCATAAAAAATTTTTTTGATAATTACTTAAAAAATAGACATTACTTTCAACAATTTTTATATATTGTAGAAATCAATTTTGAACAATTTATTTCTATATATATAACTATTGCTCAACTATTTTAGTTTTCGAAATATTTATAAAAAATTTACTATTTTAAATTATTAAAATATTATATTGAATTTTGCATATTTTATAAGAATTGATGCATTATGCACTTCTTAATTATTTTTGTAAACAAATTATAATTTTTATAAATTATATATTATAAATTTGGTCAATATAATTTCATTCAAAAATTATGTTATATTTTATTTTTATATTTCGAATCCAAAAAATAGATGATAAATATAAAAATATAAATATAATATTAAACATTTTGTTAAACATTTTGAAAATCAGTTGTCACAGTATGTTTATAGAAACAGTAAACAAATGATGATCGTATATTTTATACGAGTATAAATAATATATAAAAAGATTTTTAAATTAATATCTCAAAAATTAATAAATACTGCGATTTTTATATTTAGATTCTCTCTCTCAAAATTTAGATAACAAATCAAAAATAATAAATCATACTATATAATTTATCCGAAGAAAAAATGTTAATCTGGTGAGAAAAGTGAAAACCAACGTTCAATTTATAAATTTATCGATATTGAATGACTCTTTCTTATAGCAAAACAAACACAAAAAAATTTGCTTTGTAGTAAAAAAAGTTGTTTTTGTATTATTTATTATTTATAAATTGAATATTATACAGATTTTAAAGTCCTTTTTATGTTATCATTTATTTTCAAATTCATTCTTTTTTTTTCAAATATTAGTAATTTCTTAACAATTATTATAATTATAATATCAATATTAATATTAGATTTAAGATAACCAATAATCACCGTTAATTTATTAAGTAAAATATTAGTGCTATTATTTATTGTAACTTACTTAATAATTATATAATAACTTATTATTTATTCCAATATTTTTCTTTATAATTTATTTTCTTATTTTCTTAATTTTTAATTTATTTTCTATTCTTTATAAACATTTTTTAAAAAATTTGTATCATTGAATACCATTCGATAATTTTAATATTTTATCTTCAATAGATTTTATAAATTTTTTACTCAATCTGCAAACCGTTTTCTTCAGAATCTTTTAATTCTGAGAATCGTTTCTCCAATTCTGAAATCTGATTACAAATTCATATTCAGAAAATTAATATCTATAAAAAAACATCTGATTGAAGTTACAATAATAACAATATTAACCTCATACTTAGTATTTATTGTTATAACATTAATTATTGTAATTTAATTATTCAAAAGTTTTCGCATTTTCGCAAATCTGAAGAATCCATGAAATATGCTTGCTACGATAAAGACTATGTATAATTTATTTCTTTATTCATTAATATGTTTATAAACTATTGATGAAATAATTGCAGAACGATGGATATATATGTATAGGCATAATTCAATATAATAATAACAATCACTTTTTATAAATATCTCAAAAATTAAAACTGATTTTATATGATTTTATAGGGAAAAAGTTTATAGAAAAAAATTTCATAATATATTTAATTATCAAAATCAATAATATAATAGCATATTCTTTTTACAAAATTTTGATATGGGAAATTAAATATTATTTATTTTATTTATTTTTCTATTATTTTTTTATAAAATGAAAAATATTTGATAATTAAATCACATAGAATCATAAGAAGTTTGACATCTGCAAAACAATTTAATAGAAACGATAAGCCACGAATTGCAGATTCATTCGCAAACAAAAAGATTCGTTCTAACACGTTCTGAAAAAAATTTAATAGAAATATATTTTAAATATATAGACAAAATTTATAGAAATAAATGGTCGCAATTCTTTTTAACACTTTTAAAAGTAAACGATATTCGAATTAGATATTATTTTCAAAACGAATAAGTGCAATTGTAATATAACTATCGCAACGTCCTGCATTAGAAGTTTTTATAAAATACATTGATATTTTCCATGCCATCATATTACATATCTTTTGAATTCTTTAAAAATATAAATTAATTTCTAACAAAAAAAAAAAAATCAGTAAAAAGAATTGAATGAATTTTTGGTCCGATAATCAGTTAATATCGTTAATATATAAATTAATATATATAAAGAGAGGAATAAGAAATATAGGTGAACTTATAGTAAACTTATTATAGTAAACTAAACATAATAGATGAGATATTGGGTCAACCACTAAATATAGATGTTGTTGCAAAAATTATCAAGCAACAAGAATGAATAGTGAAAGATAGAAATTATGATAGTTTACCAAACGACACCAGAATTCGAAGAAAACGCAGCAGGTAACGTGGCTAGAAAAGAAGGTTGCGTCAAAGGTTAACAATGCCATGTTCCATAGCCGTGGTTACAATGGCATCTTTCGCATCACTCATATTGCGAACTATTATACTGGAGAAACTATTGTTTCTTGTTCCATTGCGCGCAATAGTGACCCGAAAGGGATTGGAGAGGGGAAAGATGGAAGGGGTTAAAGTACGAATGGAATAGAGTCGCGTACCAACGGTTCGTGTTGGAGACAAAAGAGTTACGTCAGGCCCATTCAGCCAAAACGCTTTTGTGCGTCCGGATATTCTTATTTCAATGCCAGCAAAAGAAATGGAATAGAGAAGACGATGAAAAGAAGATAATCGATATACACCGGCATTCGGTCACCAAGTCATTTAAAGTCTTTCAAAGATTTACTTTCTTTTTCTATTCGTAAATAATTATATTACAACAGCTCAATAAAAGAAAGAAAAAAAAAGAGAAAGAGAATGAGAAATAAAAGAATGTAAAATATTATAAATTCGTTTGATTTCAATTAATTAGAAAAAAATGTTTAAAAAATAAAAAAAAATCTAGTGCTTAGCAATGAAATCAGTTCGCATCATTCCATTTTCTGGAATTTCTTTCTTTATTGAAAAAATATATATATATACATATATATGTATATATAAACATATATATAAGTACATTTATTAAATGTATATTTTGAATTTGAACGATAAATATGCATTGCCATTTTCTATTAATGAATTCAGTCATATCGATCTTATTATTCACGTTTTTGCGATATGCGAATATGCGAATTGAGAAAATGCAGTAACTTGACTATCTTAGATTACTATAATTATTATCTTTTCGAAAAAATAAAAAATATTAAACATTGTGTATAAAAAAAAAAGAAGAACAATGAGATATGAAATTAATGAATTAAGAATAGCTTAGTATAATATTACTAAGCGATCATGTAAGCACAATGAAAGCTTAAATATTTTACTAATTTACGCGTTCCTGAGCCTTGCTAATAAAGAAATTATACTCGAAGATGGGTGTCTTATATTCCTTATTATCAATATCGAGTCATTCTGTGATTTCAGATAGATAATAAATCATCTTTAATTAATATATCTTTCAATTTAGAAAATATATTTATAAAAACACAAGAAAAACAAAACGAATCTTTCAATGCAAAATTATTTAAGTAACAAAAAAAATTTACACGAGAAAGACAATCAGAATGATTTATTGTGTTTGTTAAATCAAATTTTATCAAATTAAATTTCTTCTATTATATTATTATTGAATTTGAAATGAGAGAGAAAGGAAGAAAAGGTAACACATTTACATTCTCTTAGATATAGCAATGATACATACATGGCACAATTATATACTTATGAATTATATATATTTATATTCATCTATAAAATTCGAACGAAAATATATATAAAGAAAGGGATAAGAATTATAGGTAAACTTATAGTAAACTTACTATAGTAAACTAAATATAATAGATGAGATATTGGGTCAACCACTAAATACAGGTGTTGTTGCAAAAATTATCAAGCAACAAGGATGAATAGTGAAAGATAGAAATTATGATAGTTTGCCAAAACACCAGAATTCGAAGAAAACGCAGCAGGTAACGTGGCTAGAAAAGAAGGTTGCGTCAAAGGTTAACAATGCATTCCATAGCGGTTACAATGGCATCTTTCGCATTGCTCACATTGCGAAGTAAATAGATGTTTGTAAAAGAAAATTCTCATAAAATTTTTGATAGATAAGAAAATATGATCCGTGGTAAAGAATGAAGAAGAAATAGAACAGAACAGAAGAAGAACAAGAACTGGGAAAAAGAGAAAAGAAAGCAAAAAAGACACAAAACGAGATTGTCGTCGACAATATGATATATAATGGAATTATAAACTTATGTGATTTATTATGTGAACTTAATTTATATATATTATGTTAACTTGATACAAGCTATAAAATATCGCATATCGAATGTGTAATATATGATATGAAATGGAAACGCCAATCTATATATAAGGAGGAAATGAAAAATATCATCGATGCTGCATCGCGATTGTCACGAGTAATTTATAACAATTTAGCGAACAAAAATTTCATGGATTACTTATTTTGTAAATTATTTTTGAATTTTTGAAAAAATTTGTAGTATATGGAAATCGAAAAAATTGGACAACTGATATATTGATTAAATATATTATTAAAATTATAAAATGAGAGAAATAATATATATATAAAAAGAGGTTATTCAGTTGTATAGTGAAATTATCGAGGCAATGCGAAACGATATAAAATTTAATCAAAAATATTACAAACGCAACTGTTGATCTCAGACAGAGAATTTTAATTTGCTGACTACGTGAACGACGATATTGCGCATCACTTACTAATGAAGAAAACGCGAACAACATTGATAGTAGTAAAAATATTTGTATATGTGGCAATGGAAATGGTATATGGTGCATTGAGCTTTCAATTATTCAATTCATTTTGAATCATTTTTAAAAAAAAAAATTCCATTTTATAAAGAAAAAAGGAAAATAAATGCATAAATGTATATTAGAACTTGCATATTAGAATTTAGATTTATTTAGCATCAGAGATGAATAATTCATCGCGATTTGATATATAAAATGTATTTCAATAATTACATCAAGTGTTAAATGAAAAGAAATTTTATCAAGGTTACATAATACATTTGCTATTTTTATAGCGATTTTATTTAACTTATTGTTATATTCTTTAGTTTTAATAATTATTTTCGCATTAATAGACAATATTTTGAAAAATATGGAAATTTCTAAAAAATTTAAATGCCATTAATTAATAATCTACATTTTAATTTCCAATCTAATTCCACAAAATTATTTTTTCTCTTACTTTTCCCCATGTTGTAACTAAACAACGCACATTTTATTTCAATTTATAATAATTATTTATGTTAATTGCAAGGAAAGTCGAAATCAATATAATGTTAATATATATAATATATTATGAATATATTATGAATATATAATGTTAATTGAATATATAATGAGCATTTCCAATTCGATTTTGACAGAGATATACATTGAAATCTTATTTTCTTAATATCAGTGACAAATATAATTGTAAGCAAAAGATAAAATTCAGAATATATTAAATATATAATATATAAATTATATATAAAGATAACTATAATGAACATTGGTCACGCGATTAATATTGCGTGATAATAATCACATCACGTTGTTGACGTAACCGAACAATCTATTTCACTTTTAGATTAATAGATTAATATGTAGATTAGATTAGATTAGTAGATAGATTAATATGTAGATTAAAACAATAGTAGTTAGAAAACTAGCATTATTTCGACAAATATGACAAGATCGAATTCCAAATTTAATATGCACAGAATAAAAAATCATTATAATTGCAGTAAAAGATATATATAATATACTAAAAGAAAATATAACTTATTAGAAATAATGAGATTACTAACCTATATGCATTCTATTCATGACTGGTTTTAAATAAATTAAATAAATAAATGAAATGCTTAAAGTTATATTATTAAACACACAAAAAAAAATAAAAATAAAAATGCAATCACAAATGAAATAAAATTCTAAACATAATAGATACTTTTCTTAGTTAGCTATTTAGCTATTCCAAATAATTTCCAAATAGAATATAGAAATTCCATTTCATAAAACTATTTCTGAAAAATCGATATTATTAGTGAATAGTAAACAAATAGTAAAGAAGTCGTGATAAGAGAAATAAAATACGAAGTAAATTAATGTGTTCAAAAAGATTGTAATTGAAAAGGATAATAGTGCAAAATTGGTTAGTGTGACGTATTTTTTTGGTCGATAACAAAAACACTTATTCATACAAGTAATTAACAAGAAAAAAAAGAAAGCAATCAAAATGCCGCAGTTTTCCGCTGAAAACCTTTCAAAACGTTCAATTAGGCACAACGCCAAACTAAACTCGATTCAACAATGTTGCACAGATCAAATACCAAACGATAAACTGAGATTTTCTTGCTATAAATTTCTTTACATAATCTATCATCAAATACGTTATTATTTAAAAATACAAACAATTGAAATATATTATATAAACACTCGACAGCGATAAAACGATAAAATCAAAAAATAGATAATAATAGAAATAGATAAATGAAAAAATGAACATTCGAAAACTTTCAAATCTCACAAAGGTGTATTAATTTTGATAAGAGATATATTTTATAAATTTTTTAAATGAAAGACATTTAACTTAAAAAGTGATATTAAATATAATTATGATTAAAGAATATATGCAGTGTATTTAGTCAAATATTTCAATCCTGAATATTTCAGGAAGAGAGAGAAAAACTGGCTAAAAATTTTAATTCTGAAAATGATTTAATAATTGTAAAGATATAATCGATATAATTCAAGAAATATCATCAAATATTAACAATTAAATAATTTAATTAATAAAATACTTTAATTTTTTCCAATAAAAAAATATATAAGTAATTTTGTTTAATTTATAAGTAAATAATTTTGTTTTATTTATTAAAAATATTGAATTTTTTATTGCAATTCTTCTTGCGAACTTTTATTTTGTCATTAGTTCGCATATTTTAAAATATCAATAATTATACAACAACATTGAATTAAAATAAAATGAGAAAAAAGAAAATTTTATGATGGTAGCAAATTGTTAAGATAGCATGCAACAAAAATTGCTTAGCACTACCAGTGACGTCACTCTATTTTAACGAAGCGAGGAAACTGTTGTACTCCGGCTGAGATATTGAATGGGGAACGAGTACGTCTCTCCTGCCTTCCCCGACCACTGGAAGGTCATTGCACACTCGTAAACAAACAGGACGCGCCGTCTATAGTATGCTCGGCCGCGTCACTGAACGTACACACAGATCTAATACACACAGCTCAAGGTCGTCCTGTCATAATAGGACGTTGCATATCGATAATCGATTTAAACACAATTTGACTAAAAAATTGTTAAAAAAATCAAACTTCCTAATAAATCATATAATTAAAATCTGAAAAATAAAAAATATAATTGATGAAATTGTTGATCAATGAATTTTTTTCAAATTTTTTACATTTCTAAAACATGCAACTAACGGATTACTGATTCGCGCTATATAAAAGTCCCATCAGTTCACGGACAATGATACAAATTACTTATATTGATTGTTAGAAATTTAAATATAGCGGTCGAGAATGAGTTTTCATATTTGAAATTCATAATTATTATTTGAACTTCCTCATATGTGCAATTTAATTAAATGCTACATTTTGACTTATTATTTACTTCATTTTATTATTTCAATATAACTTCAAATGAGAAATAGTCTATATATTATAATATGAAGAAATATTATTTCAAAATTAGATTCATTTTTACCTGTTGCCAATGATCCTCGAGCGATGGCTGGGCCGAAAAATATCCGGTATCATGTATATCTTGCAATTCCCTAAATATGTTTCCACTCGGCAGGATATCCATGGTTACGCCGGCGATCCGTTCGTAACTAGTTTCAACACTAATAATAAAATAAAGAACTGATTTTTTCAAACCAATTAACAAGCAAATAAACAAATAACAGAACTGTATACTGTTATATTCGTATACGAGAACTTAGATGATAACGTAGCCCGATCACTAATTACACCGATGCGCCGACGCGCAGCTCGTAACTCTAACGCACGCACGTACACGTAGTAAATTGTGACACGCACACGTGTTTATCATCGAAGAAACACTGATGATGGTTACAACGATGTCACTGTAGTAGGATGATCGACAGACCGATATGGAGTGAGAAAAAAGATTTACAAGCAATCACTAGTCGATGAGAGAAAGACTGGCTAACTGCTTCCTGCTTTCCGCGCTTACACATATACAACGCACCCTACTGGCTCATATTAAAAGAATATCTGATCGTATAATCGGCGTTTTACGATTGCGGTTAGAATGCTGATATAATTGCTGAAAAGAAAGCAGCACGCAACACACTACACGATCTTTGTAGACAAAGAAACAATTCACTGTAAAGCTGTTGCTTGTGCAGATCGATGATCTGTCTGTTCTTGATAGCGTCGCGAAACACGCGCGACAGCATCCATCATACGTGGAACGCGACAATAAGAAATCTTACAATCACGAAAGACGAAACGTCAAAGCCAGCATGAGTCACGATCCGATATTCATTCGATTCATTTGATTTTTCTCTTTTTATCTTTT
This sequence comes from Apis laboriosa, assembly GCF_014066325.1. Taxonomy (NCBI): domain Eukaryota; kingdom Metazoa; phylum Arthropoda; class Insecta; order Hymenoptera; family Apidae; genus Apis; species Apis laboriosa. The sequence continues at coordinate 64,220 of NW_025223500.1, read as the reverse complement.
GTTGTTCATTTACTATGTTTGTTCTAATTTTTTCAACTCTCTATCGATTCTCTTTTATCTATTATTCTTTTCTTTCTTTTTCTATTTTTTTTTACTTTTTCTTCTTCTTCTATCTTTTTCAATATGACACCAAATTTTAAAGCCAATCACTATTAATTTTCTATCTTCACTGGTTTTTTCCTTCCTTTCTTTTTATTTCGAAAACTCATGTACATATACACTTTAATGAAGAACACACGCGGACGTCACCTACCGGCTTTTTTGCTGCAATACTTGCGGACGTGGCGTCGTTCTGTCACTCTTTTCAATCGTGTCGACCACAACAATTATGAATTAGATACAAGTCGCTAAGGATGAATAAAGAAATACTATGAGATATTTAACACTCTATAAGGAATAACGATATCCCCAACAGTTAACGCACACAAACTCTTCCGCGCGAGCGCCGAAGAGTGACTGACGTTCTCTTGCCATAACTATATGCGAGGAAGCCCGAACTCGGCCGAGTAATACCGAACGCGTGCTTGCTGCCGGCGACACACTATCCCAGCAAGCAACCGCTTCGCGTCGTGGCAGCACTGCTCGGTAGCGTCGCGACGCCAATTCCCTTAGATTTTTCATTATATTCATAGAACAATCTTTGATTTACATTCTATTTTCTTTTCAAATATTCTTAAATAGAATAACTAGAATTATATTCAGGAAAAAAAGATAGAATTGTTATGTATGAACTAATAAATTAAATTATTTCCTTTTTTTTTTCTCACTTTAAAGATATAACCTAAGTATATAGTTTATTTATTTATAATTAGAACAATAGTTTTCAAAAGTTTATTATAATATAATTGAAAAAAATATTGGCATATTTTCAAATATGTTAACAACTTAAACTATTTTAAGAAGTTGATGAATTAGTTTTACTAGATAGTATATAAACAAAATTTCTAAAAAATTGCAATTTTTAGAAATGAAAAAAAAGGAAATAAAATAAGAAATAATGGAGAATATTTTTTCCAATTTTTTTATCTGAATCTTTAGTGAAAATTTAAAAATTATATTTTATAAATTATATCAGTAATTCATATCAATTATTTGTTGTAAATTGAAATTAATTAATGCAGAAACAAATAACAGATATTAAAAAATACAAAAATCTTTAGATTTTAGACCGAAAGTTATGAAAAATTGTGATTTTCATTATCTTTAATCATTTCTAGCTCATAACAACGTTAATCAATTTTGAATTACCTTGTATAACTGTATAAGTATAAAATGTTTTTATTAAAAGCTCAAATAAAAAATGACAGAAATATCTCTTTTTGCAATGTTATAATAAATTGCAATTTTTTCAATTTATTTTATATATCATCTAATAAATTAATCTAATTAGTTTAATTTTTTAAAAAAATTCAAGTCATTAAGTTCAATTTTAAAAAAATTATTTTAAAGAATCGTATCAATACTATTTTAACCAATTATATATAAATATACATAAAAATGTAAATATATGTAAATATATATAAATGTTATTTAAAAATAGTTTGGTAAAAGATCATTATATCTTATATTTCTTTTCATATCAAATTATCGATTTTTTTAATAGATAATAATCTAATCATTATCATGAATAATAATTAATTTCTTTACAACGTTAATTATACTTTCTGTTTTATCCTTTTTCTAAGCCAAAACTCTAATAAATTAGTTAAAATTCAGTTTAATAGTTATTATTAACATTATCCATTTATTTTTTTTTAACTTATATTCATTATTTTAATCATTATATGTGATTATTTTAATGTTCAACAAACTCATTTCAAACATATATGTATATATAGAATTAAAGTAACATTTCTTATAAATACAATTATAGAAATACTTAATTATATTAGTAATATTGCATATACTTTAAATTTTTCGCATTTTCTTTTATTTTTTATTCGAAGTCGATCTATATAGCACATCATATTTTTAATAGGCACAATTATGTTTATAAATTTTAAATATTAAATATTGCGTATACTTAAATAGGATTCTTGTTCATCACAATCCGTCAAATTCGTTTTATTACATCGAGTGTTATATGAAATAAAGAATTTATTCAAAAATGAATAATCAGTCATGAGTCAACCAGTACCTAAGACAGAAGACAAAAAGAGATGAATGTTATGTCGTTATATATGATTCATAAATTCTGCGCAGTCGTTAAAAACTGTTTTATAGATATTATATATATCTATTACTATATATAGATATTGTTCGAAAATATTAGATTAGATATGTAAATGGCATTTATGGTGAACAGAATTAAAAGACTAATTTCGGTTCAAGACTGTTTCCGTTAAAGCTATTCGTCATCAAGTTATCATAAGAGTGTACAGAATGGTCGCCGCATTCGAAAATACTTTTTTTTTTCCGTTTTTCTTTTTTTATCTGCTATTTTTTTATAATCATATAATAAATATATTTTGAATGATGCAACCATATTAGAATGTATGTATACAAAAATTCATGTAATATATTTTCAAGCTAGATAATTAAGAAAACAAATAAAAGAAGAAAATGCAAAACGCACTAATATTCATCAATTGTGATAATATGTGAAATATAATCATATAAATATTGTAAATATTATAAATATCACTTGTAAATATCATTATGAATATATGCCTTGAAATTTGAACGTAAATCAAATATAACTTCTTAATTTTAACTTTACTTTTTCAGATATATTTAATTCTCTCAATAAAAAAAAAGTCAAATACTATAAATGATAATTGATATTATAGTCTTTCGAAAACTTTCTCGTATATCGAGATATATTAGATCGTCAATTTTCGATATTATGGAGCAAATCGATAGAACGTTTATTAATCTGAAAAATAGTTATTCAGTGAATATTAGCATATAACATGATCGCTTCAGTATCGCCTCCGTTAATTTCATTTTTCTTTTTTATCATTTTACTATTATTTTTTTTTCTTTTTATATTTATAGGATGTTAATATATTTATGGAATTTATTTATTAAGTTACAAGCAATTGAAACTTATATTAAGTAAAGCGAGATAGAAATAGAATATTTCTATTTTCATCATTTGTTTTCTCTTACAATTATTGCATTTTGTTTCTATTTATAACTTAACAAACTAATTTCTTATAATTTAATGAATAAATTTTAATTGATATTTTGACATATAAGATGAACTACTTAATTATTGTTTGTAACTGGTTTTATTGAAGAGAAAAATTATAGAGAAAAAAATTAAAATATAGCTTAAAATTTATACTTGTACTTACTTTTTTTCTAATATGCAACGATGCATTAAAATAATGATATCTATGAACATAAATCTTACCAAATTATTCGAATTTTTTCTCTTTATGATTCTTCTCTATGAATGGAACTATAATTTGTCTCAATTGTGTGGATCATCATGTGTATTTTGTTATTTATTCCTAGAATATGTTACTAATTCCTAGAATCAAGATATCTCAGAATATTTAATCTTCTGTTTAAAGAATATACAGAATTGTATATACGCTTTACTGAATTCGATTACAAAGTGCATTTTACAAGTACGAATGACGAATTTATATTAATGACAAATTAATTATTTTTCGCTTGAAAACAAAATCATCTGAACTAAAAATCGCATTGCGAAGATTTAATATTGAACATATATGATCTACTTATCTCTATAATATTATCTCTATATACATCTACATATATCATCTACTCATCTCTATAATATATTATTTGATATTACTGGTTGTTAATCCATTTAGCATTTTGTCAATATTCATATAACGTTAAACGTTAGCTTACAAATATTTTTGATCAATTAATTTAACGCTGCTAGAAATGTTGTCATTCGTAAATATAGTGATCTAATTATTAATCCTCTTTTGATCGTTTATGTTATCAGAATATAATTATTATATGAAATTATATGAAATATTTCAATTTAGTTCAAAATAATTATTTTAATATGAAAACTTAGACATTATTTAATCTCTGATTTCAATAATTTTTTGATAATAAAATTAAAAATTATATAAAATAATAATAACTTAAATGATCCAGAAAGATAAGAAATCCAATATCAAAATAAAAATTAAAACTATTAACATTTTTGAAAAAATTAATATAATATTTTTCTATCTTGTTTTTCCACGAAAACATTATAACGTTATGCGTGAAGAACATAATTATCCCGAGTTACATTCTACTTATAACGTTTCCTCTTTCTGTCCGCTCTGGTCCAAGGTGAACCACACAGACCTCATTGGATAACATTCAACTCTCATTATGTTGTAGTTTTCTCTAGTTGCTCATGATTTTCACGATTGTGTACAGAGCCGCAAGAAACACCGTAAGTGTGATGTAATATCGCATTGCATAATGTTCACAATAAAGACTACACACGCGCATACTGCGTTGCAAACTATTCATGTCAACTATTTTTCGAACAACCTTCATTAACAGCTTCGTTTGCTCATATCCTTGAAACCTAGAATTTATAGGACGAAGACGCTCACGATAGCTTAACATTAATGATCTCTTTCTAATGTAGATAGTTTATTGGATAATAAAAAATGCATGTATCATCCGATCGATTAATATCTTAAATGTTTGATCTATATTTATCTGCATCCATCGACAAATGGTTTTTGATTTGATTTGATAAAGGCCGAAATAAATCATGTATTTCGAATAAGCATTTGCCATTTCAAATAATTTAAATAAATAATATGTTGATAATTGTTGAAATACATTTTCGATTGTTTTTGAAATACTTCAAAAAGACAAAAAGCGGAAACTAATAAGGAGGATATATATATATAATATCGAATTAAAATTATCAACATAAAATCATTCGTATCAAAGATTTATTTTTAATTTTTTTATATCTTCCAACATTTTCGTCTCTAAAAATTTGTTTCCATTAAAATCAAATAACATTTGTCAATTTAGATCCATGTGTAAGTACTTATTATGCAATGTGTACTGTTTTATCAAAATAATAATCTACATTATCAATAAATTAGTCAATAATTAAACAATCGAAGAAATTGAATAAAAGATAAAGAATTCTTAAATTTTCTTCTGAATATTTTTTAAGGATTTAATATTTTTCAATCAAAAAAAAAAAAATCGATAAAAAAATATTTTAACAATACAAAATATTGTAAATTAAAATATTTTAAAGAATTTTTACTCTGAATTCAAATTATTGATTTGATTAAATACTAAATATGACCGCGATAAAAACAAGTTTAAAACTAATTTGAATTATATAATATTTTATGTTAAAAACGTATCAAAAATATAATAATACATTAATAATATGAATTAATTTCGAATCTTATCTCTTTTATTAAGTCATTAAGGCCTATCTTCGTTATGCTGGATATATTCGACTTTTTATTGGTGATATATACATATATATATAAAATTTATTCTCGCAATTAAAAATTAATCTTATAATAAATAGCTCTTAAAAGAAATTATTCGATATCTAATTAATAGAAAATATTTTTACTTTGTTTATTTTTCAATTACTTTCTCGAATAATTAACTTACGCTTTCAACCGTTATGATTATCTTTAAGCTTCTTTTTTTTAATTTTCTTTCATCTTCTTGATAAAATTTCATAATAGTGAATTAATTTATTCTATTTTTAACTGATAAATTCCTTATTTTTGCTTTTTTTTGCTTCAACTGCAATTTGTAAAAATATCTTAAAAGTATTCATTATAAAATATTCAAGTATCCTTGGAATTAATTTTTTAAATAATTTCTTCCGATAATCAATATTTTTTTTTTTTTTTTGAATTCTGAAACGGAACGGAATGTTATGTCGCATCATGCCAAAATCTTTCCTGAATGAAAAGCTGAAAAAATTTTAAAACAATTACGAAGATATCTCAAGATATCTTAAAGAGATAAAATTTTTTATTTGAATTTCCAAAAAAAAGCGTAAAAACAATTAGAAATAAAAAAAATATGATATAAAATTTTATTTAAGTTTTTGTGCTTAGAAGAGAATTATTCTTAAGATTGAGTCACAGTCATACAATATCTTAAAGCATTAATTGTGAGGTTGTACTTCTTATATATTTCATTCTTATGTATTTTTCGATTTGCTGGAACTAAAAGTCAGTTAAAATTTCGTCGGTTGATCTTTTTAAGAGTAAGAAATAGCTCTCTTTTTTTAGCAAGAATAAAAAAAATAAATTGTACTTTAATAGATGAAATAAATTTTCAGCATCTTATTTATTTATTTCTTTTTTGTTCTTCGATATTCGATATTCCGTTATTCGTCGAGAATTCTCTTAAATCTATCGGTTGAAACAACCGATCACATCATGCAACCCCTCAATGTTGGCATCCAGCCACTTATCTACCACTTATTTAAGGGCTTTTTCGCCTTGTGCCATCTCACATTCTCTCCTGATTCTCTATGATTGAGATGACTAGGAAAAAAACACAAAAAGAGAAACACAAGAAGAGAATTAATTTCATTGCGAAATAGATATTTTACAGACAATGATTGAATAATACTAAAAGGGCACGGAAGAAAGCATTACAAACAATCTGAGCTTGTCTCTTCTGAAACATAAAAACATTGTCTGCAACTATATGTTCATTTAGTTCGTATGCTTTATATCATATTATATATATAGACTTCGAATTGAAAAAGTTATTTTTCAAAATTATTATTTTCCATTACTATGATTTTCCATAAAATGTTTTATTTTTTTTAATTCATAAATTAATAACATTAATAACATTATTAGAAATGAATGTATTAATATATGATGTGATCATGGATTTTAACAATTTTTTTTAATACATTATAGAGAACAAAATTTTAAACAACTTCTTATATATATATAAAACTATTGATCAGTTTTAATTTTCGAGATTTTTAAAAAAAAGTTTTATATTATAAAAAAAAAAAAGTTTATTATTGTATTAGAACTTATATTTTAGGGAAATTATCAAATTATCATATATTTTAATATATAGGTTATAAAAATGTGGAATACCTTTGAAGGATGGATTCTAGATATCAAAACGATAAAAAAAGTTCATATACATATCCGATAAGCCTTAATTAACAAATTATAAGCATTTTAATTTTTATATTTACAATTTTTATATTAGATAAAGCGAGACAGCGAAAGAGCGAAAACACTCAGCTTGGTGCGTGGCAATATCGTATTACTTGCGTAAAAGAGCCCTTTAATGAAAGTAAATATATTGATGTAAATATACTGATATTTTTTTATATACAATTGATTATTTCAAATAAATTTCAATATAAGATAATATATAATGTACATAAATATCGTGTAATGTAATTATGCAACAATTTTATATCATTTAAAAAAAAATTTTAATTATGCAAATTGAAATTTATGAATATAAATTAGTTATTTAACGCTTTTTCATTCAATCTATCATATTTATTGAAATTCATAGAAACAAATTAAAACACACTTCTATAAAATTTCGAATTAGAAAGGTTGAATTTATTTTTATATGGACAATTGTTTTTTTTAATTATTTTCTCATATACAAGAAACTCTGAAATACTTGAATCAATGAATTTCAAATTATTAAATTATTCAATTAAATTACTGATAAATATTTATCTTTATTTCATTTGCACTAAATATTTTTCATTCTTATGCAGAGAGAAATAATAATCGATCTCACTTATTATACATATATAATAATATGAATCAATATTATATGAATCAATATTAATATCATATATCCAAAAAATGCATATATATATCGCAATTGTTTTTTTATGTGCAGTTGAATGAATATTACAAATTTACTAATTTTTTTTTTTTACATTTTTATTTCTAATATACATTAGATGAACGAATTGAGTCCAGAATAAAGCAACAGTATCTTATTAACAGGAAATATTAATTTCATCTAAGCTTTCATATTCTCATTCCTAAAACACACAAACATAACATTCGATTTCGAATATTACTATCTCATTTTTTCTTTCTATCAAATCTTTTTTTCTAATGCCCAGTATTCAATTATCAGTAAGGCTATTTCAATAATATTCATTTCAATTGTCGCAGATTCAAGTTCAGAATTTGATGAAATAATATACTCAAATATAAATAATATTTGAGTATTTGTTTAAAATAAAGTTTTGATTAAATAATTTTAAATATAAAATAAAATTGTACAAGAATAAATAATAATCGAAATAATTTTATTCAAAAAAATTAATGTAAAGAAATAAAAAAAAATCTAATATGCAATAATAATGTGAAAAAAAATGCAATGCTTATATGATTTTTTTAATGGATATAAAATAGTGGTATTAGTATTATATTAAAATATAGATATTGATATTAATATAGAATTTCAACTTTTCTGTTTAATAATCTCATATAAAAATAAAAAATATTGAATTTAAGTGAAATAGAAACAAAAGTTTTTCAATTGATGCTTCAATTAGTCTGTGAATTTCAAATCGATTCAAATATCATTAGTGACTTTCTTGTAAGATAAGCAAGTTTATGTATAAAAAAATATATTCAATCTTTTTAAATCTTATGTTTCGATTTTTGAAATCTTCTTTTCTGAAATCTTATGTTTTGATTTGCTCTTATGGATTTTGGTAAGAAAACAATATTACAACAATTAAACATAGGATTTAAAGAAAATGTTTCTGCCATAAAATGATTTATCTATGTATTTAAATAAAGTGATATATGTTAATATTTTGAAATTTACTAAAAGTTATTCGTGATTTTTTTGTTAAATAAAAAGTTACATAATATGTACATTATATTATATTATTACTGAAATTATATTTATTGAAATTCATTTGAAATAATCAATTATATGTAAAAAAGTATCAGTATATTTACTTTTATTGGAGAGCGTTACGCAAGCGACATTGCAATACGATATTGCAGCGTTTTCGCTCTTTTGTCGTCTATTTATCGTCTATTTTTGTCGTCACTCTATTTAATATAAACTTAAAATGTTTATAATTCATTTCTTAATGTTCATAATTCATTAATTAAGCTTTTAGAAATATGTGCGTATGAATTTTTTTTATCGATGTCTAGAATTCATCCTCCAAAGATGTCCCATTTTTATGAACATCCTATAAAAATATATATATATATATATTTTCTCTTTTTCTCTCTCTTTCTATATATATATATATATATATATAGAAAGAGAGAGAAAAAGAGAGAAAGAGAGAGAGAGAGAGAGAGAGAATAAGAAAAGCAAGTGGAATGGAGAATAATTGAAAAGAGAAAATGAGAATTCATTCGACTCTTGAAACTAAATCTTTGTTGCAATCAATTATTGCAGTTCTTCGCCGATCAATCGAATTTGTCACTAAATTTGATTTTCCCGTCTTCGATTAACCATACGATAAAATCGATTATTTTTTTTTCTCTGATACAATTTTCTATTTTTCACAGGTATTTTAACTTTTTCCATATTGCAATTCATTTGATAACATTTATGTTCCATCACTTCGAGGATCTATTGAGTGATTCTTGCAATAATGAAATTCGTTTTTCTGAAAATTAAATTTACAAGTACAACATAACTGCGCTCAAGAAGAGGAAGAAATGACAAAAGGCATCATTTGTTTTCGAAGAGGAGCTTGATTGAGCTCAAACAAAAAGAATAGCAAGACAACTATGAAGAAAATTTTTTAGACTTATATTTTTCACGTGATTAAACTCTATCGATGATATCTATTTGTTTTTTGATTATAATATGCTTCAATAGATTCAAGCACGCTTCTGTCTCCTTAATTAGATCTCGATATACTTTAAGAAAGATTGTTTTAAGGAATGCAAAAAAATAATTCCGCATATTGGTTTAATTCTGATTAGTTTTCATGTTCTGATCATGTATATGTACTATGTGTATGTAAATTCCGCATTTCAAAAACACGTTTCGAAGGATAGATTGGGTGTATGATCATTCTACCACGTGGAAAAAAAAATTATGAAATCTCAAAAGCGAGGGTTTAGGAGAGAGAAAAAAAAATTGAGAGATGAGAAGCTAATGGTACAAAGTTGTGCCAGAGTTGTGCCAGATAAATTGGCAATCATTTGTCATTCTTAACGCTACAGGAACTCAATAATAGCACTATTCCAACTGATGCCGGAAAAATTATCCGATTAGTTAGTACATTCTCCTCACCTTCACATTCTTCTATTGTTCTTTTGCATCGTAGCTTGCTCCTTTTCTTAGAGCCTAATTCTCAACTCTATCAACTGTTCATTGCATATATCCCTTAAATAAATTTGTATTTTTTTTACAGAAAAAAATTAATGGAAATGCAAGATAAGGTAATGATTTGTATTGTTTCTCTTTATAAAAAAATATCTTCTTTCATTGTGCATTATTCTTATTTCAAAGCAAATTTTGCTTTAGAATAAATCATATTCATATATGATCCATAAAATAAAATATTTATATACTAAAGTTTTTGTTATACATGCACGATTTATAAATATAAATAAATCGGAACGAAGATAATAATTGAAAAAACTTAAGTACAAGCTTCATCATTGATAATATAACAGATAAAATGTGAAATGCTGACCGAGAATAGAGAATATCGGAGGATGGTAAGAATGGTTTAAAGGTTCTTAATAATTCGGATGCACTGAAGTGCCTATCTATTTGTACTTCCATATACATATATCTGCAAACACTTAGCAATGTATAAACTGAACATCCTCAAGGCAGGATTGAAGAAATTGGCAGTGAAAAACATAAATTCGCGCTAGTTGCAGCTTCAAGACTTTTATCATTTACCGCATGATGTGAAACATTTGTATGCAAACGTGATTGCCTTCCATGTTTTCTTCTCTTATTTTTCTTCTTGCTAAGATCAGCACATTACATTATCCGTTTCATGTGTTTCTTGTAATACAGTATATTTTTTTTTAATCTTCATTCCTAAATAAAAATTAGCTCTTTTTTTTTTTTGCTTGCTATTTATTTGTCTTCTTTTATACTTCTTTTATATTTTTATACTTTGTATTATACTATCTTCTCTGTACTCTTTTCAGTTTTTTTTCTTTTCATTTTTGAATCAGATTCTGCAATTTTTTTCTTCTTGTAATATTTTTTCTATATTTTGCCTGTTTATATTCTTTTTGTAATTACTATTGAATACAAGAAATATAGAATGCATGAAGATAAAAAAAACAACCAAAAATAATTATTAGTCGTTCGTATACAAAACATAATCAGAATTTCAATGTCACTATATTTATTTTTCTATACACGTTATTCAATTATCAACAAGTTTTGGAATGCAAGAAGATCCATTTATATGAAGATCCATTTATATATAAAAGAAATCATTTCGATTCATTTCTATGTTATGCGAAATAGTTCAACCGATAAATCTTAAAATTAGGAATTATTGATTCAGCTTTTATCTATCGGTAATTCATTTTATCGCTGGCAATCTAGATGTTAAAATTAAACTAACTAAAAGAATGTTCAATAAAGATCATTGCATTGAACTAAAATGAGTATTCATGCACTACATTATACAAATTTTATTTAGTTTTTATTTAATATTTTGAACTTTGTCGTAATAAATCTATGTATTCTTTTAAATCTCGATTTTTATCCAAGTATCGGAAGCTTCATCCAACTTCGGAAAGAGTGTAAAAATGCATAAAACTAATTAATTTTTGAAGAGTACACGTTTAAAATTTACAAAGCTCCGTTAACTTTTAATAACATGACTTTCATGTCGTTTCACGTCGATACATGTCGATAAGAATTTTCGTTGAAGAAAAACTAAGCTTTCGAAATTATAATAACATATAATTCGAACGAAAATTATTAATGAGAAAAATGTGATTATAAAATTTTATTAAAATTTTTAATAATTCATGAAATGATGAAAACAAATTTTCTAATAAATATAATATAATATAATTTGTTTGTTATGATCATTAATTATATTAAAAAATAAAAATGTACAAAAAAAAAGAACAAAATAAGAAATTGATGACATATTAGGAAAGAGAGAAATTTTTCAACTGCGCCAATGAGAGATATTTTCAATTGATGGCCGTGCTTCGAATCTGATTACATAGCATTATAATAATTTGTAGCATTCAACTTCTCTAACAAATTTAAGGATTGGAAATTTTTCGTAGTTGTAATTGTTCTCGATCTCATTCTTGTTTTTCCTATCTCTTTTTCAACAATACTATCAACATCTTTTCTTTTGCACTAGAGAAATCATAAAAAAGAGAAATCATAATATTACTACCGAAATCTTTTTTACAATAATGATATGATAATGAAAGAGAATTGAAGAAAGAGGAATGAAAAAAAGATTTTATTATATGTTTATTTTGGTCGCATATGATGGAAACCAAAATTGATAAGCCAGATCTTTTTATGGAAATCTTCACAATTATATCAAACTTTATTTCATTATTCCATTATTTCATTAAACCATATATATGCATAATTAATTGTACATAATTTGAATAGCCCAATGATATCTTCAATGCATCATTGAAATGTTTTCAAAAATATTATTATAAATTTCTATCGGACCGTTTCATGGATCGAATATTACGATATTTGTACATCTATTGATAATGAAATTTTAGAGAAAGAAAAAAATTTTAGTAAGAGGAATCAAATTTTAATTCTTATTCATTATTTTTATATTATTCATACGATTAGCTACTTGAACATAATATCACATTATTTATAATATTACTTTATAATATAAAATTATTATTATAGTATGTTAAGGATAATATTATAATTCAAAAATTGTTTCAAATTAATTTGTTCTCGTTACAAAAAAACTTTCTGAAAAAGAGAATGCGAGAGAAAAAAAGAAAGAGAAAGAAAGAGAGAGAGAGAGAGAGAGAAAGAGAGAGAGAGAGAGAGAGAAGAAATTAGCTACATAAAACTTATAGATTAAGCCATTTCAAATAAAATTTTAAACGGTAATAAAGTCAAATATCAGTAGCAAATCATATTACAATAATTTTCATGGATCTCTGGAAATTAACTCTAAACTATCTTTAAAGATTATGATGGATAGAGCATTAAATTTATTTTCTTTCAAATTTTAGCAAAACATGAAGATCCTAATATTTTTTATATTGAATATTTTGTTAAGGTTTAATTTAATTAACTCATACTATTAATGATGAAGCAAATGATATTTTAATATATAACTGGAAATGTTTTTATCTTCGCAAATGTTTTTGAAACATTTGAAATCTTTAGAAGCGTAATACAGCATTCTACAGTTTTTTTTTTTTCATTTGTTATATTATTTCTTATATTTCATTTTGAATATATTTAATTTTTTTACAATGATTACAAAAAATATTAAGTACATTTTCTTATTTTTCTTCCATTTCGTTTTGAATAAATTTAGTTTTGTTTACAAAAATTATTATTATGCATACTTTCTTACTTTTTAACAAAGCGTTTTAATAATATATAGATTTTATTTAACAGAATTTTGTAGTTAGAAAATATATAAGTAATATATAATATAAAATATAATATATATATTTAAATTTATTTAATTAGAATGTCATTATTATTATATAATAAATACGCAAATATTTTTTATAAATATATATATTAAAAGTTCTAATTTTTTAAATTATTTTTATTATAATATCGATTATTATAATATATATATTATTTTTATATATCGAATTTTTATTATAATATCGAAAATATATAAATTTATACAGTAATGTAATTATACATTATGTATTGTATATTAATAATGTATATTTCATAATGATCCATCATAAAAAATAACAATTACGAAAGTTTGATAATTGATAAAAAAAAATTACAATATCTCTAATCTATTTATTTAAATTTATTTAATATGTAATTGTATTTTTTATAAATGAAATAAAATAAATTTACTTAATATGTACTTGTATTTTTTAAAAATGAAATAAAATTTTTTACAAAATAAAAACAAAGTAAATGTTCCACAATAGAGTCATTAATTCTTGCAAAATTATTTTTATATTATGTTAATAGATTATGAAATCATTTTGTTTTAAAATAAGTTATATAATTATATACTCTGTTTAATCAAAATTTATATAACTTTTTATAATTTTCATTCCAACAGTCGATAATTTTAAGTCGGTAATATTAACTGTCGGTCATTTTGATATTCTTTTCTTGGTAATATAGATTCTTCATAGTATTGAGAGAATAGCATCTAAATTATTATTGATATTTGTATAAACTACTCTCTAATGAGTTGTCATTGTGATGATCAGGTTCATTATCATTCTTGTTGGAACTGATTCTTTATCATTAAATGTTTTTGAAAATGTTAATAAATGCTTAAGTATAATTTGATAACAAATCTCTAGCATTCATTTGTTTTAGGCAATCTATAATGAATTCTTCTCATGGTTTTATTTACTTATTGTTTTTTCAAAAATAATTTTTTTCTTATATCGTATTAATAATATTTAATCTAAGATCTAAATCAAATTTTTTTCATCGCTAAAATAATTTTTTCTATTTACATTCGTTTAATTATTAATCTCATTCTATCTTATGTATAATTAATCCCATTTTAATGTTTATTCTATCGTGTTTATTTTTTTTAAATGTGGCTGTTTTTTTTATTTCTTTGCATTCTATTTTCATTTGCATTTAATTGTAAAATTGTAAATGATGGATTTTGCTGTTTGAATCTATAGTAATATCATAAACATCATTTTACTTTTATTTACAACACCAACATAGAATTTTTTTTTTGACGAATGATTATAATGAATGTAGATATTTTTTTTTTTTTTTTTCTATAAGTTTCTTTCAATATTTTAAAATTAAAAATCATATATCAAAAATATTTCATTTTCCTTGCAATTTCTCTAATTAATATGTTAATATTTCGGCAATTTGTTTTTTTTTTAAATTTGTTAAGTATTTTTTCTTTTTTTGCTGTATTAAAACAAAAATCAGGGCTAATATATGAGGTGGCCATAGATAGTTTGATGAATCTACCATGATACTATTTATCATTGATAATTTTTTTTTTCTATTTTCATCTATATTGATTCATTATTTAATAAAAGAGAGAAATATAAATTTATAATATAATATAAATTTCTTTACTTTTGAAAATTGTATGAAATGTATTAAATGAAAGTTATAAATTATTAAAAACAAAAAATACTTAAATTTTGTTTTTTTTATTGCATAGTTATTTAATTTGCTGATTAAAATTTTACTAAAAACAAATGTAAAAAAATTTTTTTGTTTATAACTTTTTTTAATCATATAAATTAAATATATCATATAAATTTAATATATATCAATTAAATATATTGTCAAACGATATTGACAATATTTTTATGAAAAGAAACAATTTTTGTTTGAAAACATTTTTAGAATTTTCAAAAAATAATTTTATTAGCTTAATTTAGGGGAGCAAAAAAAATTAATAAATTAATAAATTATAATATATACCTAAATATTATATATTTCCAAAGTTTAATTTTTTGAATTTTCCAGTTTGAGCTTATTACTTACCTTTGCTTATTAGTTGGATTTTAATATACTGCGATTTTTCTTTAAATGATTTGATAATATTCTTATTTGAATATATATTTGCACATATACACAAAGAATATTAAATGTCAAAATGATAAAATATTCAAATATTTAATTTCTCGTCACTTTTCAAAATAATCATTTCTCAATCACTATCGCTATCGCAATTCTTTCCGCTTATAAAAGATGTTCCAAAATTCACACAAAACGTAATTTTGATAGAAAACAGATTTATAATTAAAAATTGTAAATTTTTTAGTGATTTATTAAGTATACAGTATAGAATTAAATATGGAATAGCATATCGAATAAATGGCCTCCACGGCTTTGCTGGCACATATGCATTCTTTTGTTGAAATTTTCCATGACCATTTTGCATAAATATAGCTGAATTTCGTTGATACAGTGCTCAATTTTCTCTTTCAAAGTGTGAGTTTATGTCGGCATAAACCTTAGACTTCAAACCCCCCCCAAAAAAATTCAACAGCATTAAAATATTTGAGTGACCAATTCTGATCACCAAAACGGGAAATTACACGACCAGGAAATGACAGTAATTGAATTGTATCTCGGGCTGTATGGCATGTGGCACCGTCTTGTTGAAACCATATATCGCTCACATCATATCTTGCAATTTAAACACAAAAAACTGGATTATCATATCGCAATAGCGAGTACCATTAACTATTATTGCTTGACCAGCTGTATTTTCGAAGAAAAATGGTTCGATAATACTTCCAACCCAAAATCTGCACCAAACAGTGATACGTTGCATTTGTTTTTCAACAATCATTCGTAGATTTTCTGAACCCTAAATGCGTCAATTGCGTGACGCATTTGCGTGAATTTTGGGATATCCTTTATACATGTGACTATAGAATATTTTAAATTAAATTTAAATTTTTTCATAATTATATTTTATACAAGAAATACAATGTAAATTCACTCATTCAATTTATTTTATTAAAAAAAATGGTGTGTTATGAAATCATTTAAAAAAAAATATGATTACATTAAATTTTTTATTTAAATCTTTTTTTTTTTAAAATCCTGAAATATTATATAAATTTTATGAATAAATTTAGATTTTGTTTTTCAAATATTTCCTATTGATGTAAAACTTAAAATGTTAGAGAAGGAGAAAAGGATTCCATTAAATTTAGTTTATTAATTTATGAAATATAAATAAAAACCTTTCGATATAATTCTGTTTAATATAAATAATATTAATTATAATATAAATTAAATTCTGTCTAACACATTGAATACTGTCTATATGTATATTTTTTCTTCTAATGTGATGTGATGTGGTTTTAAAGTGTTTAAACATAACTGTTTATATTATGTTTTGAATCCAATTAATTCTCTCCTCACTAATCTTAATAAACTTATGTTATAAATAAAGTATGTTATAAAAAATTGTATTTTAAGCAACTTTTTTTTATGCATAATTGACGATCGGTTTTCCGAGACTTGCAAAAAACTTTTTTTCCGGCAATATTAATAATGATTATTATTTTATTACTTATTCTTATTATTTTATTACTTATTACTTATTATTTATTATTTCATCTATTTTTATATCAATGATCGAAAAATATTAGATTTTAATAAATCATATTTTTTTATTATGCAGTAAGCATTCAGAATTATAAACATATTATATAGAAATAGAAAAGTATTAGTATTAGTATTACTTAATTATATATTTTATTATATATATATATATATATATATATATATATTTTATTATCACTGACAGACAGTCTACAATTGAACAATCAGCATTACCGACTTTTTATACTGAAATATATGAAATATATGAACTTTAGATATTACGGTCATTATTGTTATTATATCAATGGCTTGATACTTCATGATTATAATTGCTATCACAAAAACAATTGTATTACTTATGTCAATATAGACAAAGTTTAAATTATGTTATATATATTGTAAGTTTTTTATTAATATTTTGAAAACTACAAAATAAAAATCCGAAGATAAAATTATAAATTTAAGATTCACTTCTTCTGCTTCTCTTTAAATTTTATATCAGAAGTTTTTCGAAAGAATATCCCGAAATTAAAATCAATATAATAAAAATTTATAAGAAATGATGAATCTAAAGTACTAAGAAGTATAGTACTAAGAAAATTTAATCTCGCATATCTTTCTATTTAATTAATTATCTCTTTCATTCACCATGTTATGTTTAAATCTTTTTCTTTATGTTTAATAATAATAATTTAATAATCTGAAATAATGTATCATGTTAATAAATTGATCTTTTAAATTTTAATGAAAAAAGCATTCTAATATTAAAAAATATAATTTCGAATTTCTACCAAAAACATTTTTTTCTATTTTTCTTTTTACATATATGATAAATTTATATCAATTAAAACGGATAAATTTTCAGAATGATATTCATTTTCTATTATGTCCCTCTTCCTAGAAGACATTCAATTAATGCTATTAGTACACATTTATTGTTATATATTCTTATTGTTATAAAAAGCTTATTTTTATGAACGCGACATATTCTATTTGATCTTTTTTTGTCCATTTTTTACATTTATTTTAATGATCTTTTAAAAAATGTTCTACTAATGGTTCATACAAATATCGCGTTTAAAATTATAATTAATTTAACGATATTGCAACTATCTGAAAAATGAAAAGGAATGGAAATTCTTCGAGACAGACAAAAAAGAAAAGAATTAGAAATATGAAATATTTTTCAAGATAATATCATAAACTGATGGATAATGGAGACTCTTTATCTTAAGGATATGATCTTTATCGGATCGAAAAGTATATTAACCACTAGTATCTCGATAAGGTTTCGATGTCAAGAATTGATAAGTTGGATTAGGCAATCATTTAATGCAAATAAAGCGAATCCGGAAGTTTAAATTCCTAAAATTGCAAAATTTATTTTATTTGAAATCGATAATAAAAATAATAAAAAGAATTAAATGGCGGCATATTGTTTAAATTAAATTAAAAAAAAAATTATAAAAAAGAAGATAAAAGAATATACACAAGATGTAATGAAATACAAATGAAAATAAAGATTAAAAATTAAAGAAAAAGTAATAAAAAATAAAAAAACTGGAAAAATAAAAAAAAAATATCAATAATAATTCATGAGTTTGCATGCTTACGTATTAACGATTTTTACAAAGAATTATAAAATTAATTTTCCGATATCAATAGACAGACGAGATTCTCTTCTTATCAAATTTGTCAATTGTTCTAATAGAATTTATAATTTCTGTCAAATTAAATGTTTTTCAAATTGCAATTGTTTAATATTTGTCTCTCATTAAATATCTATCGAGCCAGAGATGAAAGTAAGAAATAAAGTTCAAAATTATTTTGTGCAATAAATTCGAAAGAATATTTTAATATTTTTAAATTTTTAACGAAATATTGCAAAAGATTGTTAAAATTGGAGAAAGGTCGAGAAGAATGACAAAACATTCCGATTCTTGAGGGAAAATATCCTTGAGGATTTCACGGCAATATACAATGTATATATGTCAAACTACAATGTATATACTCATTTACTATAAATAGATATATTCATAACAATACACGAAATTCTTTTTTATATGAATATATTGTACGCAAATACGCAAGTATGATCCTCTTTTGAATGAGATGTTCATTATATTTATATTTGTCTTGATATCAAAAAATTATTTTCGAAATTTTAAACTATCCAAATTGAAAAAAGAAGGGAAGAATATCGAGAATGAAAAGAAAAAATTAGAAAAAAATAAAAGAATAGTTATATTGTTAAAAATATTTCGATTCGAACGAATTATTATGACTCCATTCTTAACGAAATTTTCTTGTATTTTAGTTCTTTTTATTTATATTTAAAATAATTGTAAGTTCAATATTTCATGTTTGAATTAAATTTAAATTAAGATCAATATCAATTTTAAGAAAGAAGATATTTTTATTATTTAAGAATATCTTCTTCTTACTATCTTAATTCTTACTTCTTACTTACTTAATATCGAATTTGCATTAAACATATTTATATTGTTTATGTTTATATAAAATAATGAATATTATAAATGTGGCAACAATTTTATAAATATAATATTTAATGCTTAATAAATTAGTTTAATCTTTTATTTATTTCATATTAAAGAAACAATTTACATTTCCAATTATAGATATAACGCGGATATTTCGTTCCATAAAAATATCGTGTATAATGTTATATTATACAATATTTATAAAATTTATATATTAATAGAGTTAGACTTAAATATTTCAAATTATGTTAAAAATATTAAAGAAATAATTAAAAAAATAATTAAAAATTTCAAATAAAGTTATTTTAAGTAATTATTTATTAAAATGGTTGAGAAACATTTATTTGTAACAATTATAATTGATTTGCTGTTTAATCTCACTCTTTTGTAATTTGGAATTACAGTTATTTGCAGCTTGTTCAATATATTATAAATAAATTTTTGCGCATCTCTGGTATAAATTGCATTATGCGAGAATTACAATCAAATCAAATAGAAAAAATAAAATTAGATTCTAAAATTTTTGAAATTATAATTTATTTATTATTTATATATAATTATTATTAATAATTAAATTATATAAACAAATTATAATTATAAACAAAAAAATTTTAATCATAAAATTTTAAATTATATAAACAACATTGACATGTTATAGAAATAGAAATATATTTTTATTTAATTCAAATAAATCATATAAGTTAAAAAAGCATACAAACTATAAAATAAATGTTAGTACATTTATATCTAATTAATTATATAATTTAATATCATAAGATTATAAAAATTTCAAATTTAATGAATTCTTTATTTAACTTTATTTAGTGCATATAATGCATAAATATTTTGGAAAAAATAAAATAAAATACATAATTTAATCATCATTATTTTTTTCAGAATAGCAACTTACTTGAAATTACTACTTGAAATCTTTCTGACATTACTTATGCAATTTATATTGCATATTTCAGCTAGCTTATCAAAAAATTAACTATATAATATCTTTTTTTTTTAACATTCTTCTTTATAATTGATTGAATTATGAAAGCATGAATTCATATTGAAATTATATATAAATATCACGTTATACAAGATGTTTTGCTAGAATTTGTACTGCGTATTGTATTATTTTGAACTATTATATAAAAATTATATTATTTTGCATTAATGCATTGCATTATATTGCATTATATAAGAATCTTCTTTTCATTATATTATAAATACGTTATAATATATTAATGAAATAATGTTCATAACAGATAATATAAATTCAATTAAAATTCTGATATTAAAATATAAATAATAATAATAATAATAATTATAATTGCAATATAAGTAAAAAAAAATCATAAAAATGAAATTTCATTGTATAACTAATCTAATATCATTCGGATTGATTTCTTAAATCATAAAGCAATTTCGTAATATCAAAAATATTATACTTTTTCAATTTTCATGAAATTAGTTTTCTTTTCTTTATTTTCAGACATGAGAATTTTCGAAGATATGTTATTAGATATGTTATCTTAGTGAATTATTATTCTCTAAATAATACATTATATAATAATATATAGCATATATATATATATATATATTATTATTATATATATATTATTATTATATATATATATATATATATATAACAATGCATTACGTAACTAATCATCATTAATCGATCTTTGGAAACTTTGTTATTTCTATATTTCATCGACTTTGATCACATTCGACATAAATACTTTGAAAATTTATCCATATCAGAAAATGATTTTATGATGAATCAGATTTTAGCGATATGATTGCGAGATATATTTGTGAAAGATTCGCAAATCATAAATAATTTTCAGATTTAAGATGATTATTAAGACTTTATCTAGTAATTTTATTCCTTTTATCATATCATTATCTAACAAGATTAACCATGACGATTTTCTTTTGTTCTAAATATCATCGTATATATATTGTTAAATATCGCGGTCTTATTTAGAAAGATAGAAATATACATATACTTTTTCGATATCAATGTAAATATGAATGATAATTCAAGTCATTTACTCCGTGAACATTCACACGTAAATTTGAACTAAATTTGCGTCTTTCATGCTAGAAGAGATTGAATTGAATAACAAAGTTGTCATGCAAAGATTTTCAGTTTCATCAAAGATTCAGTTATCCAGTTTATTTTTATATTTTCTGGAGGAATGCGATGTTAGATTAATTGTCGTTAATTCTAATATATAGATTCTATTTTCTTTGCACATGAATAAAAATTAAGAATGGAATGTCCAATATCGTTAAATAGAAACCGCGACTTTTGTTTAAAATTGTGCGCATATATTAATTCATCAATGATAAAAATATTTCACTTTCAAGAAAAAGTAAATATAGAGAATAAGAACGAGACAAAAACTCGTACAAATCGTTACCATTGTTTAAAAGGAATAAAAAAAATATTTTTCAAATACGATATTAATCAAGTTAGCTTGTTACATAAAAGATAGAAATTGAGAATGATGATAAAGCGGAATTTTTGATTCGCTATAAAATAATATAGAGTTTCAGTTATGGAAATGCGAATAGAATATATGAATACAGATGTACTCATGATGACGAGATTTGTTCATTTCGTTTATTCTTCCAAAATATTGCACAGAAATATACTTATGCGATTGTACAAAGATCGACAAGAAGTTCATGTTCCATTTTTTTATTCCATTTTACGATCTATTTTCCAAATCTTTTTCATATCTCGTCTCTTTTTTGTTTCTTTTTTCTCTATCAAATATGTTCTCTTGTTTGTTTCATTCTAATCGTTTTTACATTGTCTCTTCTTCTTTTCTTATTATCTCTTACTATTCATTTTCTTCTCTTTTTCTTGCTATTTCTTTTTATCTTTTCTTTTATTTCTTCTCCATTTGGTTGAATTGTTTATTTTTCCTTTCTTCGAAACTAGAATCTGAGAATATTTCTTCAAAAATATTTCAAGTATATTTTACTTTTGTATTTCATGAAATGTTCGTTAAAGAATCGTTTCATCTCAATTGCACTATAATTCGAATTTTCTTCTTGTCCGTTCCGCATCAAAAAATGTAATATATGTTATAGTGTAATCTTGTTTTACTATTTATCCTAATATTGTTATTAATATTATATTATTAATGTTGTTAATTAATTTAAAAATCATTTGTTTTCGATAGTATATTCTAGGATTTTTCAATTAGCTATAAAACTATATATATAAGTATGTAATATCAAATAGCGATATATATATATTTATCACCATTATGTATATGTATATATATATAAATAATATATATATATATATTAAAAAATATATATAATCGTAAATATATATATATGTATACATACGATAAAGGATTCATATTTAAAACGAAATTGGTATTCTCCTAATTTAGATATGTATATTTAATCACAAAATGATTAAAAAATTGTGACCTCATCAATTTCAATAAATTTGAAATATATTGTTAAAGATATCATTCTAAACAACTTTTTACTTCATGATAGTCGCACAATCCAATGCAACTTATAATGTGGAAGTGAAAGTATCTTTCATATAAATTTATATAAAATTTAATAGCAATAATTTAAAAATATATTCTTTTATTTTGTATAAATTATGATTATTATTTATATGTTTTATTTTTAAAGTTTATTGATTTATATTATTATTTTTTATTGAATTATATTATAACATCTTTGTCTATTCAAAATGGATCTTTGTTTCATACTTGAATTTATTTTTATAATTTTAAAGTAAATAATGAAACAATAAAATTAACGAAAATTTATTAAATTAATTTTTTTAAAATATAATATTGAACAAATTTTAAAACATATTTTTTTAAATAAAATAATGAAAATATATTGCTATAATTTGTCTGAGGTAAGTTTTTGTTAAATAATTAATTACATAGATTTCAATTTGCATAATTAAAATTTTTGTTTATTAATATAAGAATGTTGCATAGTTACATTACACGATACTTATGTACATTGTATATTATCTTATATTGAAATTCATTTGAAATAAACAATTATATATAAAAAAATATCAGTATATTTACTTTTATTGAATACGCAAGCGACATTGCAAATATGGTACTACAATACAAAATTAAGCCTTATCAGACATATGTGTATATGATTTTTTTATCTAAATTGTAATATCTTTTATAAAAATTGTGATATCTAGAATTCACTCTCCAAAGCTGTCCCACATTTTTATAAACATCCTTATATAATGAAAATTTTAAATTAGTATAGATTCAAAGTTTAGTATTTTTAATTAGTGACTATTTGAATACAAGATATAGTTATAAAAGATAAATTAATAATAGATATTTAGGATGCAATAATAAATTTTTGCACAAAAATTGATTTTGTTAGAAAAATCAGTTGAAAAATAACACATTATAAAAAATAAAAATAATGAAAATGAAAATAAAAATATTAAAAATGAATGCTTCGAAGATTTTAAGAAGGAACAAATAATGCAATAAAAAAGAATCAAGAAACAGAACAAAATATTGTTTTTTCATGGAATTTCTTTCCAAATCGATTAAGCTTCCAGTAATTATTTTTAAATTTTTAAATTTATAAATTTATAAATTTTTTATGTATTGATCTGACAAAACGATTTTAAGAGAAAAATAAGAGAAAAATTGATTTAAAAAAGAAATACTTAGCGCAAAAATATCCTGAGATTAAGAAATTCGTAAATTTTGAAATATTTACTTATGTAAATATATATACTTATTTTAGAAATATTTATTTATGTAAACAATTGTTTTCGTGAAGGAAACATAATAAAACAGCTTACAAATCAAGATCAAAATTAGTCAATAAAAATTTATTCTTTCATATATTCAATCATTATGAAAAATTTTGAAAAATTAATTAGAGATAAATAATAACAAAAATTTTTGACAAAAAATGATGAATAAAAATAAAATGAAAAAAAAATAATGAATTAATATTGTTTAAAATGGAATATGAATAATAAATATTATAAATATATATTATCATTTATTAATATACAGTATAATTATATTATTGTAATATTATGTATATTAATATTAGAATATTATTATGTATATAATATTATAATATATAATATTATAATATTATAATTATGTATATAATAATATTACGTATATTCATTTTTATATTCATTATTATTTATCTTTCTTTTTTGTTCCCTCTTTCTCCTTTATATTTCCTTTTGAATTTTTGTTAAATTTAAAAATATATATAATTGTAATTAGAGAAAAATATATAATTATATATTTATGAATATAATAAATGTTATATAATATTAATATAAAAATAATATATAATATAATATAATAATAATAATATATAAATATAATAAAATATAATTTAACTTAATTATAATTTCTCAATAAGTTTAAAGAAATAAATTGGTTTTATTTCGTTTATTATAATTTGATATCTTTTTAAATCTTTTTTAATAAAGTATGAAATTGAAAATGATCAATAATATAAATATATATTGTATAGACCTTAAACAAATGTACTTAATATTTAATGATCCGTGATTGAAATGAGTTCATATCCTTATATTATATGAATAGTTTTATATAATAGTTTTATTCTCTAACAGGTTCATGTAATCAGAATTATTATTCTATCTTAAAATTGCTATTTTTAAAAACATATTTTTGATTTATTGAAATTATTATAATTTGATGAAAGTATACTTTCTTTATTCAATTGTAGTTTCGATCATCTCTATTATTCTAAATAATTTAGAATTCCTTGAAACATATTCAATATGTTTCGATCATAAATAGATCATAGCTTCATATTAACCATAAGATTTGCATAAAATAATTACAGCATTTAGAAGTTTATTATGATTATATTGTTATATATATTTTAATTTTGAAACAGGAGTACAATGTGAAAACGCGTCCGGATTCATATAATTCCGATATAGATGGAATTGAACAATTCGAATTCGAATTTTCAAACAAATCAAAATTGAAATTATTAAAATAATAAAGATAATCGTTACGCTTTTTGAATGTAAAGATCTCGCAAGCATTACATTGTTTACAATAAAATTTCTCAGATTATTATATTAGTACTATATTTGTAAGAGCAAAATAAGATCATAAGCATATTTTTGTTATTTTTTGTAAACATAATTTTTTTATTTTTTTATGTAATAATTGTAGCCAACACAACTTTAAATTAAATGGTTACCATGAGATCACTGATTCTCGATCTAATCGTGAAATTTGTTTAAATTATATTTTATCTCATTCATATAAAATGAAAAACTAATTATATAATATGAGCAAAGCAAAGTTCGAGATTGGTCATTTAATCGTGGGTAAGTGTATAGAACGCGTTGTATAAAACGTGACGTATAGTAAATTGGACAATTAAGGACAAATCTTAATTAATGACGTCTCTGCATTCCATATCTGCATTGAATATCAGGGCAATTGAGTTTACGTACATGTCATAAAAATTTTTAAATTTGTGAATACTGTGAATAAATACTGTATGAATACTGTAATAAATAGTCGGATTTAAACATGAAAAAAACGCGATATAGTTCCTTTGAATATTAAACAAAACTATTAAAAAAAACTATTAAAAGTTCGCTCATTTTTAAAGATTTTTTTCTGAAATTTTATTGTTCGGATTGTATAAACCTTATTTTAAATAAAAAGTTCTATGTATAATAAGAAGTTATTACAAAAAATTTTTTAAATCAGGAATTGATGTAGATTCATGTTTCGATTCGAATGTGGGAATTGACAAAGATATAATAATACGAAAGCAAAACTATTTCATATGTATTATATAAAAAATTTTAATATAAAAATATTTTTTATATTTTAAAATAAATAATAAATTTATTATTTATATATATATTTATATTTGTATAAAATGTTTTTTTAGGATTTCTTCGATTAATATATAAAAATATAATTTACAAGAGAGAATAAAAAAAATGAAATTTGCAATATAAATAATTTGTTATAAATAAATATATAATTTGTTATATAATATGTTACATGTCATATACAAATAATAATTTGTTATAGATAAATATACAAAGTTTTATTTAATATATAATAATTATTAATATAATTATTTAATAAATATTTTGATTTATATTATTGTTCATTACTATTGTTCGTAGGGAAATACATTTCAAAGTATAAAAAGTTAAATGAAGCTGAGAACATATTAGGTTTTTTTTTTGTAAGTAGAGATGTATTAAAGTTATATAAAGATTAAGTTTGTTTTTTAAATGCAATAATATATATTTTTTTATGTATTTGATAATCCTATAAAAAATATTAAAATATATATGTTAAAAAATTATTAAAATTATTTAATAAATACTTTAATTTAAATTTTATAAAACTATCTTATGAAAGACAACGAACATAAAACATAATATTTGCTTATTTATATTTTTTTTGTTTTTGATTTTTATGTGATCTTTATGTGTCATCCATGAAATAGATAAGAACAAAATATGCTATCCCAAATATTCAACTTTGAATATTTCACTAGGGATAAATATAATAATCCTTATCAAAATATCAATATGATATGAAATCCTGTATGAATATACGAAAAATTTTTAATTATTATTACTTTTATCTTTATTTAAATATTTCTTCATTAGCAATTAAAATATTTATATTATTTACATATTTACACATTATGTTTATATTCAAAATGATGTTATTTTTTGCTGTTTTATATATATATTCAGATTACATTTAATATTTTTTTATTGTATTTAATTATTTAATACATTTAATATTTATTTATTGTATTTATATATGAACTTTGTATTAAAATGTTTACAGAAATTTCTTATAATATTTTTTAATATAAAATATTTTATTTAATTTTCGCTAAATTATTCTTTTGCAATTTGATCGAGAAAATAAGAAATATTCTATATATATATAATAATATCATTGTTTCTTTTTATTAAATTATTATATATATATTATATATATATATACTATATAGTATATATATATATATATATATATACATTATTTATTTATAAAGATAGAGAGAAAACAAAATAGTTTTTATATCTAATCTAGTTTGATCAATTACTTTTTAACAATATAAAAAAAAAATTATATTTTAAGAAAGTATCTTTATTAGTCTATCATATTATTTTTAAATTTAGCCTTACATGATAATCAAAAAAACAATATCATTGTTATTTGATATCATGCAATATCATTGGTTTTCCAAAGGACTTTAAATATATATTTGAAATATATTATATTTCATATATATTTCTGTATATATTTCTGTTTCAGACAACTTTTATTAAATAATCAAATAAACCAACAAATCAAATATAAAATTATTGTTTCTATATGTTTTGTTCATTTTTTCTTCATTATAAATATATATAAATATAAATATATATTTATTATATATATATTATATATTATATATATATATATATATATATATATATATATAATATTTTTATAAAAATAAATGTAATATATACTTTCATAATTTGTTATAATTTTCCTGAACCATAATTTTCCGAATAAAAATATTATTCTACAATTAAAATTTACATAAATATAATTTATATAAATGGAAAAATAATACATTATATTTAATCTATAAAATACGTAAGATTATTAAAATCAAATATAGTTCCTAAAAATATTATATAGATGTCTCACTTCAATTTAACTTCTTGATTATTAATCTTAATATTTAATAAAAATTGTTCATTATTTGACAAAAATTATATATTTTTATAGAGAAAAATGTTTCAGATAAAAGCTAAATAATGTCAAATGAATATTTTAGTGTTATTAATTCTTTTGTAAATAAATGCGTAAAGATCACGCAAAGATCAATATTATTTTTTTGTAAATAGAATTATATATTTTTGAATATATAATCAAAACAACTCGATATACTCTGTAAAAATATATTAACTCGTAAAAATTATTAATTTTATTAGTTACAGATATTTCAATTTTACAAAATTTAATATATGGAAAATAAGAAAACCATGAATAAATAAGTATTATTTTTTATATTCTTTTATACAATGTCTCTCATACTAAATTTTATAAAATTTAAATTAAAAAATTTTTAATTAATAATTTTTAAAAATAGTTATTTTCTATTTGAGTTATTTTTTAATAGAGATAATTTAATAGAGAATATTAAACTGTATTATGGATTAAAATATATATATATATAAAGTAAATATATTGAATATAATAAATATTTTTTTATTGATAAAAAATTATATCGAATTATGTCACGAATAATGAATAAATAAGTAAATATAATATTCAACATATTTTCTTAGAAATATATTATTTGAATATGTTCGTGTATAGTTAACACAATGGCTAATGCTGCTAAGATACATGCTTCATGATTGGTCAATGTTTTTTGTAATTTTAATAACTAGTTAATAAAATCGCAAGAAAAGTTTCTGCAAAAGAAAATATTGCTTGAAATTATCTTAGAAATCTCTAGTTAACAAATGTTCCCACATTTTTGAGATACTCTGTATATATAACGATATAAAACAAAAATTTTAAAAACATTTGTGAAAAAAAGAAAGCATGTTATTTTTATATCATGGAGTCCTGTTACTTTTATCCTTAGTGTAAAAGTTATCCTCAAATTCATGAAATTTTTGCTTATTTATTTGTAAATAACTATTTTTTATGCGAAATTCTATAAATTCTATTGCCCGTAATCTTCAATTTCTAAAATATTAATCATATAGATTTTTCTGTCTCATATTTATATAGCAATTCTCATTCATATCATTAAATATTGTTTCTAAAGAAGTATAGAGATGCATATTTCTAAGGATAACAATGAATACTCAAATTAATGTACAATCTCACATGTACTTCAACTTATCATGTAATAGCATATTTATAATAATAATTTATATATTTTAAACTTTTTTATCTAGCATAATCAATGAATAGTTGTTTATTCATTTAATTCGTAATAACATTTCGTAATAATTTCATGATGATATACAGATGATTTATAGATGCATGGATAAAGACAAACATGGAAATCCGTTATCGAAGTCAATTCCGCATTTCATGTATTCTCAGCGTATATATCTGTTACTCGTCGTCAATGTTTCGCTTGTTGCTCATTCGTTATTTCTTATAGCAATCAGATTATACGAACTTTATTTTCTTTCAAAACGAGATATTATTTGAGACATTAAATCGGTATGTCCACAAATCCACATTTACAAGTATGTACAATTGAAAATGTTCATGATTAAGAATAATTGATGGATATATTTATCACAATTGTGATACTGAGAAAAAATACAATGATATGATCATTATAATTCCGATTTGGCTAATAAAAAAAGCCAAAAATGCATCGAGATCTTCTTTATGAATATTGTATATCGTAATTTAATTGCGATAACAATAAAAATAATATGAAATTGCGATAATAATAAAAATAAGTTCATATTATTATCCTTCATTGTATAAATGGATAGTTTCAACACTGAACAGATTGTCTAATTATTTGAAATCGTTGGAAAAATACACGAGTCGAAAGCCATTACAGAACTAATCTCTTCATTGCGGTGATATAACGACTTCGTGCAGCTAAGTTCGTCATAGGCTTAATTAGTAGTTAAAAAATCAATTAACGATGACCGTATTTATTAATCTTCCACGGGTGACGTGTGACACGCACTTACTATACAGATTCCTACCGACCCGAAACGGTATAGATTCCCCCTATCTATGTAAAGGGGCACATGAGAGCATTGCCTTTGCTTATTTTGTTTCTTCGGATTTTTTCTTCCTTGGCATCAGATTTAATAATTTAATAAATTTGTATAGTACTCACACTCACGTGCCGCATGAAATACCGTTAGATAATCTAATAAAAAAACTGTACGTCCAATTAAATATTAAATCATTTATGTTTTTGGTTAACTCGGATCTTTCTATCTTTCTTTCATTAGCTCTTTATTTTTCTTTATTTCGTCCTATGTCTTCCCGTTTATTGTTCTCGGACAATGAGTGCAATTTCTTCAATTTCAGAAAGGTTAATACATCAAGTTAAATGCTAAAGAATTAGCTGTCGCTTTCGACTTATACTAGAATTATTCATTCGTTCCATTTTCATTCGTTCCAATCTAAATAATGAAGATTTGTAAAGACTAAAAAATTGTCCATAAACGATCTTTGTTTTCTTGTTAATAAACTGTTTCTTTCTTCTCATTACTTCTTTTTTCATTTGTTCTCTTTTTTTCGTTCATTCTCTTTTTATTTTTCCTACCTTAATTTTTATATGCTTCAGATCAATGTTTGATACTGTATTATCTTTCTTCTTTTCATCACTTTCGTAATTGTTTTGTAATAGATATGAATTCTGCTTTCCTTCATATGAATAGGATGATGAACATGTGATAAACAAGAACACGAACAGCAAGGCAAAAAGCTTGATTGATGAATTGCTTCGGTCAGGTTTCTCATGCTCCTATTAACTGTAATCCTTCAACCGGCTTGAGAAAAAAACAACGTTTTTGTCTCGATGGAATGTAATCCTCAGCTCCTCATAGTGACACATAATTCGATAATCTCATTTTACAATCTCATGCATTCATCCGATGATTCATATTGGAATCGCAATCTCTGTTTTATGACACGCCGCGGAAATTATTCGTGATCCTTTGTATTCAATTCGTGAAATTTGTATTCATTGTTACAGAGTTTTGCAAATAAGCAAATGATTTTGACTTTATATAAAATGAAACATCAAAATGTGCGAGAACAAAGTTTAAATAAGGAGAAGATAACATTTTTATAAGGGAATATCATAATTTGCCTATCATATAAACTAATTAAAAGTAATACTATAATACTATAATAAAAGATATTACAAAAGATAGTATTTTGAGAAAATTGTATTATTACATAAAATTAACTATAAAATTCTGTTTTCTTGTAAATCAATTCGTTCATTGGTATAATTCAATGAACAATCTTTGCCAATTTGATTGATAATTTAGTAGTAATATAATAATAATTTATTGATGCGTATGTTTTGTATAATCCAAATTGAATTTCCTATTTGAACAATATATACAGAGTATTCATAAAAATATGCAACATCTTTGGAGAATGGATTTTAGACATCAAAGCGATGAAAAAAATTCATATATATATATATATATCTAATAAAGCTTAATTAAGGAGTTATAAGCATTTTAAATTTGTAGTAGATAGAAAGAGACGGTTTTTTAATTGTATTGGATTAAATTTGATAAAATTTCTATGAATTAAGCTTGATAAAATTTTTATTAATAAAATTTAGCTTATCTAAATAGAAATTCTTCTTCTTTCAACAAAATTTTGTTTCTCGATGATTTCTTGTGGATTTATCTGATTTTCATGAATAATATTGTACTAACTAAAATTAATTAGAATAATTTTTTTAAAATTCTATAATTTTGTTATTTTATATTATTACTATTATTATAATTTCAGTAATTATATAGAGAAAAATTTTTTTAATTATACTTCCTTTCATATTTGATAATTTTTATATATGTAAAATATTAAAAAAGAAAAATCCAAGATTTTTATAGTATTGACTAAAAGAAGCAAAAAATTTTCAACATAGATTTTTCAATCAATTCTTTCGACGTAAAATCGATTTTTATCACTATTGAATGAATATTCGCTATCGTTTCTTCCCAATAAATTGAATATAAATGAATAGAGGAATTCATTTATTCAGGAATTGAGAACATTAGAGAATATAATTCAATAGAGAAATAAGTCAAGATATTCAACGCAATATTATTAATATTAATTAATATTAGTAAAAATTATTTCATAAGTGTGAATAAAATACAGATCATACATATAAAAATGTATATTTTCACATTGGAATAATAAACAGATGAACTGACGGGAGACTCTAGAGTAATGTTTCACATTCAATATTAAATGAATAAATATAAAAAAATTTTCATTTTTTTGCATGTATAAAATTTCTTTTTTCTAGATAATTGTTATAATGTCTATTACATAAAAAAACTTTATTGCATGTGAATTTAATTTTTTAAAACAAAATCTCAGTTAATACACACATAAATATAAATTTTTATTTTTTGAATGAAAAATAAGTAGGATAAAATGGAACTTTTGTTTTCATATAAACTTATACAACATTAGAAAAAATTCTTTTATTTTGTATGAACTATAACTTTTATAAAGTTCATTGGTATGTTATTTTTTTTTTATTTAATTTTATCATAAAATGTTTATCAATTTAAAATAAACCCATATTCGAATTTATCTTATAATATAAAATTAAATAAGTAAAATTTTCTCTAAATTAAGAAATATTTATTAAACCAATTTTTTTTGAACATAGATTTTTTGAACATAAGTTTTTTTTTTGGAAATATAAAAGATTCAGCTTCAACAAAAAAATTGTACAATAATGCTTTAATAGAATATATATATATACATATATAAATTAGAGATACAAGTTGAACTAAGAAAATTAAAAATTAAATAAAAATCTTTCTTCAGCAAATTAAAAAACACTATTTTAAACTTTTCATTATCATTTTCATTATCATTTCATTGTTTTATAGTTATTTAATTCAAAATTCACTATTTTATATTTATAATGAAATAAAAATATCTATAACTTAATCATTATCATCACTATCATTTTTCATATTTCTCGATTTTTCAAATATCTCTGAATATTCTTTATAATTTTATTCTATCTGTCCAATGAAATAAGTCTTAATAAGGAACTATGTAATACGAAATGTGGAATTTATATAATTTTCTCGATATGAAGATCAGAAAATATTTTTATTCAGAAATAAATAATATCGCGCACATATTACTAAAATAATCTTAAGTTACTTGCTATAAGAAAATCCATTAAAAATAGTTTATTTTGAAAATTAAAAAAAATGATTTATTTTCTTTATTCTTTCATACAAATAATGGCAGATTCATCATATGATGCGCACATCTTAATGGCTCTGATTTATATCTCTAAGTTATTTACTATTTTTTATCTTTTATTATTTACTTTTATCTTTTTATTTTTTATTTCTATCTTTTTTTATTTTTACTTATTTTTTGCTTTTCATCAACTAAATATAACTAAATAGTGTAATAGTATTTAATTAATTTTTTATAAATTAGAATTTTGATTTCAGAACTTTTTACTGAAAGTCTCACTCTAAAGAATCTTTTCATCAACTAATATGGCAATATATAAATAATTGTTCATAAATGAAAATTATGATTTTAAAACTTTTTAGTTGCATTGAAAAATCATTTAATATTTCCATGTTGTATTTTTAATTTGATAATGACTTTTAATTTGATTATGACTTTTAAATATATTTTGAATAATTTTTTTCTTTACATATTACCGTCGTTTAACAATTATAATTTTTTGAGATATTTGTAAAACCTAATTTAATCTAATCATGTCATATAAATATATGACAAAATATTATAATATATTATATTAAAAATATATTATATTATATTATATACTATATTAAATATATTATATTAAAAATATCATATATATTACATCATTACATATATTACATGTATACTATATATATTATTATACATAGATATATTATCAAACATTTTTTCTTATAAGTCAAAAATTAAGCACGAATACTTGATAAAAAAGAATTTTTTCTTTATTTTTAAAAAAATTTGATTCTAATCCTAATAACAATTATTCTTTTTCCATACGTTCGAATAAATACATCATAAACAATTCAAGACCTAACTGTTGAAAAAAAAATTAAAGAGACATTATTTTAAATTATACTGAGAATCATTTAAAAAGATTATCGAGAAAATCTGACATATTCACTTCATTTTGAAAATGATCCTTCTCTTTATTTTTAAAATGATATATGCTATTCTCATTGCATTTGAATGGTCAGTTATAACAAATATAGAGTGCATAAAAAATTAATAGCAATATATCTATCTCTACTATTTCGTCATGAGTTAAGATAGACAAAAACGGTAAACAAATTACGATAAACAAATTATGACGATAAACAAAAAACGAGAATGGAAATCAGATGTTATCCGAAAGAAATTAAAAAATTTCTTGATCGAAAGAAATATCTGATTTTTGTTTTTCTCATTTGCTTTCTTACTTCTCGTTTTGATTATAATCATACATCGATTATATTGACACAATTCATTATAATCATAACTTATATAAGTAATATTAAATCAATCTTTCCTAGTGCCAGTCTGAATTTTTTCCGTCCACTTTTTTCTAGACTTGCTACGTATTTGCTTATAACTAAGATTGTAGAATGATTTTCATTCTATTACGTTGTTGTGAATGAAATTCTATTGCATTCAGATTGCATTTTCGATTCTTTCTATTACATATTTAAAATTAATGTTTCATAGTCTGAAAAAAGTATAGCAAACGAAAACTTCAAAAAGAGATATGATATCGGATATTTATAATTTTATTTCATTACTAAATTATCATCTATAAATCTGAGAAATTTTATTTTGATTTAGTCTAATATTTAATATTAAAAAATTTGTAATTAGTTTCAATATTTAAAGAATTTCCTCTATTCTTTCATATCGTGGAACTAAAATTGATAGATTAATTGCAGAAGAGATATTAATGAAATCAATATTTTTTTTGGAAATATATAATTGATAATATCGAATTATAAGATCTATAAATGATTCTTTTGATTGATAAATAATTATATATTAATTATATATTATTATAAAAAAAAATATAAAAAAAAATATTTTCGATTATTACGTGAATTTTCTTTGTATTTTAATATACAGAGAGATATATATAAGAGAGATATATATAAACGCTGATTTATAAGATGTATATACATATGATAAAATATAATATTTTAAAAATATGTGAACATCTGTTAATTTAAAATTTATTAATTAATTTCAACTAACATTTTTTTTGCAAAAACTTTTACGGTTTTATTGCGAGTTTTTAATAAAAACATTGGTACATCAAATGCATAGTTTAGTCGAATCGTGATAATAGTGTTGACTATATATCGCCGATTGAACATGAACAAAAAATATATAAAAAAACATGTTGAATATAACAAATATTTTTCTATCTATAAAAAAATTATATCGAATTATAACACGAATAATGAATAAACTTATAATATTTAATATATCTTTTTCGACATATAATTTATACGCTATTGTCGTAGATCGATTACGCACTTTATAATTTAATTTAATTTGATTAATTTGTTATAATTGTTGTCTTTTGTTATTTTGTTAATAAAGCTGTAATGAAAATTTTTATAAAGTAAAATGTTCAATTAGTCAATCATTGTGTGAAATCGATAAGTTATAAAAAACATATTCTTGAAGTATTTAAATTATCATTATTAATTATTGAAACAATTGCATATCAATCTATTTTTATTTATTAACTCCAAAGAAAGCTATAATATATAATTATATATTATATAATAAAATGATTTATTACAAAGTTGTTAATAAAATTCTATTTTAAGCGATCAAAGTTCATGTAATGAAAGTTTATTATTGAATAAATGTACAAAATTTACAAAGTTCTAAGAATTCTGTTAGGTTAGAAAAATTCAATAATCAAATTCAATAATCAATAATATCACTAACTAACTTTGTCAATTACGCAATTTCTAATCTAAAAAAATTTCTAAAATTATGTCACTCATAGAATTTGCTGTTCCTAAAAAATTAATCCACAAATATTTATAATAAATTTTTTTGTATATAGAATAATGTTAATTGTAGATATTAATGTTAACTATTATTAATATTAGTTTATTAAATAATAATAATTATAAATTTATTATTAATTGTTGATGGAAAATGTTGTCTTAAATCGATAACGTTCACACCGAAATATTTAAAAAAAAAATATATAATTTCAAAGATTTCAAATACTTCTGATCAAAAACGATACTGTTTTTACACATCATCTATATGTGTTTTCTAATGTGTTAAATATTTAAATATTATTTCCTCTAATTTATTTTAGTATATACTGCAATTATATACAAAAAAGTCGGAATGTAAATAATATTTTATAATTTTTTATTGAACACTAGATAATTAGACAGTTAGATATTACAGGAATAAATAAACGAAATAATTATACTAAAATAATGACATTGAGAGCTTTGCATGAATGAATGTTTTATTGAAAAATTACTATTTCAGGTATCTATTATTCAAATTAAATATAAAACAGTAAATAATATACCTCATAAAATAAGACTTCGAAAAAATACTAAAAAAATTGATCGTAAGATCAGTTCAGAAACTGATTAATAAATTTAAAATTAATAAATTTACAAAAATTAAGAATTAATCCATAATGAAATACTATCAAATTAAAATACAATAAAAATAACAACAAAAATACAAAATAAAATACATATAAAAATACATATAAGTATTAAAGTAAAATCTATATGATAAAAATTGAAAGAATTAATAGATGCAATATCAACAGTTAATGACATGAGGGAGTAATCTCTTAAAGAAAATTCATATCCGAAAAAATCGCCAAAATCATTATTAGGAATCAGAATTATTTTCATGAACAAATATATTAATTAGATATTAGAAGATGATAATTTTTATAAATCTAAATTTAACATTTTAGATTTCATAAAAAAGTTTATAAAAGAAAACATAAAAAATTAAAGAATATCATAGACAGAATTATATATTTAGATATTATAAAAAATATATTATTTTTACTTGTTGAAGAATTATCAAAAAACTGGATCTATTAGCAAATATACTTATTCATAAAAATATCCAGATATGAATATACTATAATTTATTTTACATATTTTATACAATTTTTTTTTAATGATTTATGTCTTTTAATTATATAAAATTAAATTTGTTTCTTTTGCTAAAACTATTGTACTTTATCTATATAATATAAGCAATTTATTATTATTTTTATATATTATTATTATTATATATTTAGTTTATTAACTTGATAATAAAATAATATTAAAATTAAATAAAATTACAATTATTTTTCGCACAAAAATATTCGGACAATAAAAATTTATAATAAAATAACTAAAAATAACAATTTTAAAAATTAAGTATTAATTTTGATTACTTTTTCTGTAACATATTCTAAACAATAAAAAACAATATAAAATATTAAAATATTATATTATTAATTTTTTTAATAATTTACTTTATATTTTATTATTAAATGAATTTATCATTTTTTTTTGGAGGGATCAATGGTTGCGTTTGAGGGAAGCTTTGAAGAATAGATTTGTCGCGTTGCAGT
The DNA here is from genome assembly GCF_014066325.1 of Apis laboriosa. Classification (NCBI taxonomy): domain Eukaryota; kingdom Metazoa; phylum Arthropoda; class Insecta; order Hymenoptera; family Apidae; genus Apis; species Apis laboriosa. The sequence continues at coordinate 26,094 of NW_025223500.1, read as the reverse complement.
GCGTGGGATCAGAATCTTCGCTCCCACGATGGTCCATCGCATGACGTGCAAATGTGGCTCGTGAAGTGGCCGTTGCTGTGACACTTTAAATTAGAGATCTGGAAAACATTAGGAAAACCATGCCCGCTTATAAATTATTATCAGACTATTAACGGTATTCGAAATATTGAAAACACAGGCCAGGTTACCCGACAGCTTCATAAGTCTTTAATATGCTCTTTCTTTTATTTTCTTTGCTTTGTGATATATTGCTTGTGATATTCATGATACATATTTCATATTTTTATTATTTTTTTTTTGCTGTTGAATGTTAAACATATATTTTATTTTAATTTACAATTATTTCATATTTTTTTTACCTATTTTTTTGTACTTTTGCTGAAATAAACTTATTATATGTATTCACTCAAGATATAAATTTTCGTTTATTTCTATTAATTATAGTAAATTATTATCAATAGTATTTTATTTTTTTAATTAAATATATTATATACTTGTAAAAAAATATATTTATAAATTTATATTAAAAAATTTGATTTCTGTGTAAATATATAAATACAGATATATTTTTTATTTTATTAAGTATATCTCTAAATATATAGTCGCCACTGTGTACATATATAATATATTTTCTTGGTTAACAAATTTGATAAGTTGGTTAACAAGTTTGATAATAATAAAATAATAACTGACTTTAATCTTAAGATAATTATATCTTTCAATTTGAAATCCAGATCCTAAAATTAATTTTAAACAAATTCATTTCTCAAGTCATCTGTGATAAGATTTGTGAAAATGAATAGGAATATCAATACGAAGTCTATATAACGTATCTCGAAGAAAATATGTTGAAAAACAAATATTTTTTTATTGATAAAAAATTATATCGAATTATGTCACAAACAATGAAGTAAATAAATATATATATATATAAGTGTATAAACATTTATATATTTATATATATTATTATATATTATATATAATATTTTATTATCTAAAAATGTGATATGTAATATTATATTTTTATTATATTATTATATTATATTTTATTATATTATTTTATATATTATATATAATATATTTATAAGATAAGATATTTTTTATATTAAAATGTAATATTATATTTATAATAAAATGTAATATTATTATATTATTTTATATTTTTATTTTATTTTATATTATATATTTATATATTTTATATAAAATAATATAATATTATTTTATTTATATTACAATTTATCGATATTAAATAATTTAATATAAATATATAAACATTAAAATAAAATATATTAAAATATAATATATTTTATTATATTATATTGTACTTCAATATATTTCTCTTAAGTATGTTTTTACATATTTAAAAAAATAAAATTATATTTGAAAATTATGAAGAAATTTAGAAGAAAATTGATTAAAATGGAATGGTTGTATGGAAATTCATTTTTTGCTTAAAAAAAAAAAAATACAAATGAATATATATCATATGATATAAATTTAGTTAAAAATTATTTTTTAACTTATATATTGAGGAATTATTATATAAATATATTTATATAAATTACATTCGATAATTTTTATATTATATTTTGATGGTTTAATTAATATTAAAATTATTTCTTTATCTGAAATGTAAATACTAAACTTTTTCTACATTATCTTGCACATATGTGCAACATTCATACATGTATAGGAAAAAATAGAAATGTTTCGTTTAGTACATTAATTCTTTTTTAAAATTATTAGATTAAATAACATAATAAATGTTATTCGGTAGATTTATTTTGTGATTTATATTGTATGTTATTTAATATTTGATAAGTATTGAAAAAATAATAAAACATTTTACAATTATTCAATAAAAAGAAAATTAATTAAAGAAAAGTCATTACATATGAAAATTGGATATCAATAAAAATATATTCATATTTTATTTTTTCGATCCACGGATGGTTCAAATTGTTATGAATCTATAATAAAGAATCGATAATAAAGAATAAGAGTGATGATATTTCTTCACTAATATTTGTTTATAACTAATTCGGTCTTTTAAAAATCAAATCAGTATGAATTGAAAATAGTGTTCACATATTAACTTTCACATATCCAATTTTTAAATATATAAATCAATATGATACAATAATTTATTCATATTTACTCTGGAATATAAAAACTAAATAAAGAATATTATATATTTTATTACACCTAAATCAATAAAAATCTCTACACAAAAGTGCGTGCAAAAATGATTTTAATTTCAAAGTCAAATTTTTTTATTGAATCGTATTCTACTCATGGCAAGAATAAAAAGAAAGTAGGAGTCATAAATCAATCGTTTTATTAAAAAAAAATATTAAAATTCCATTAGTTTTCGAATTCACTTTATAATGTTTATATTTTTTAGTCAATTGTAAAAAAATATAAATAACATTTATCGTAGATTGGATATACATTATTATTCTACCATATTCTATCATTACCAGATACTCTATTATTATATAAAATGATTCATTCAAATTTAAAACTTGAATATATCTATATTGTTTTTGGAGGTATGAAAAAATTTTATTGACAAAAATTGTTCAATATAATATAACAGTAAAAATTTTGGCAGATAGAATAGTTTCGGAAATTTCAAGGATGCATTTTTTAATGTTATATCATATAGTTTTTTTATGCATTTTTATGCTGATGTAACTCTACAAAATTTGATTAATATGAATATTAATGTATAAATAATAATAATATATATTCACTACAAAAAAAATATAAACCAACCAATATTATAACCTATTAAAAATATACAAAAAATTATTAGTTTAGCAGATATTTCAATTTGGAATTATAAAATTATAATATATAAAATTTATAATATAAGAGGCGAAAAACATACAAAATGATATTAGTTTCACATTTTGTTTTTCATGTAATAAGTTTCACAAAATTAAAGTTAAAATATCTTCTAAATTTTTCAACATATATAAGTTAATTTTTTTCATAGAGAATATTGAAACGCATTACCAAATGTAGAAAAAATTTATAATCTTAAAAAATTAAATCTATTTAATATATTAATCTCAAAATCTTAAAATTTATAATCTTTAAAAAAATGGTTTTTGAAATCACTTCACAAAATCACTGCAAAAAATTTTTTTTCTTTCTTTTTTTGTTTTTTTTTTTTTTTTTTCGTTTTTTAAACATTGAATTCTCACTTCTAAAAGTTTCTGTACACATTGAAACATGCATATGTATCAAATCAAATAATAAATTTAAATTAATAGCTTACATGAAACTAAAACATCATTCTTTTAGTCTTATGTTAACAATTTTAATTAATTTAAAATCTATTTAAATCCATCAATTGAGTAGATATATATCGTAATATATTTCTGTTTCACATAAATAGAGAATTTTTAAAAATGCGAATTTTATATTTAAATAACAAAAAAAAAAAAAAAAGAAAGGAAAAAAGAAGATATGAGATATATCTATAATGGTAAATTTAAAATATCTACATATCAATAAGAAAAATAGTTTTCTTGCAACTGATCAAAGAATGTAAGGAAAGTAAATTATGAATGAAAAAAATAAATTAAATAAAATGAATTCGAAAATTAATAAAAATTTAATATAATATATTATAATATAATATAATATAATATGATATAAACATTTTTTTTTAAAAATTGAATTCATGATTTCTTTGAAACTTTTTATTCTTGTTTTATTCTCTGATGAGTAGAATACTATATAATAAAAAAAAAGAATTGATTTTAAATCAAGATTTTAATTTTAAAATCAAGATAAATTTTGCATGTATTTTTATTTACAAATTATCCATTCAGAGATGTAGAATCACATTATAATGCTCTTTACATTTACTTCTTCTATACCCCCTATACATTCTATACTAAAATTATCGATTCATTTTTATTTATTTTTTTGGTTTTGTCAATAATCGAGACAATCTCTATTATGTGTAATATATAGTATGACGAATATTATACATTTAATAGCGAAACCATACAGATATGCCAATATTTATATTAATATTTATATTAATTATCAATTATAAATTATGTTATACATTAATTAATTAACAAAGAAATAATAAATAATAATTAAGAAAATTATTTCTTTGTTATATTAAGTTTATTTCAGATTCATAGATTATTTAGATTATTAAACTTAATTTGATTGAGTGCTTAATAATGTTTTAAAATTTTTTCGAGTTATATTAATATGCAATAAAAAATATAAGTTCTAATTTAAAAATCTAATATCAATTTTTGTTAATTTTTGCAAAACATCACAGGATAAAGTACATCTTCTTAAAATCCTAACCTTTCAAGATATCTAACCAAATAGATTAAAATACAACATTCTGTACATAAAAAAATGCATTTAAAAATGCGAAATGAAAAGATATATAAATTTAATAATATTATAGTATTATTAAATTTATAATATTAATATTATAATATTAATATTAATAATATTTTAGTTATAATTACATTAATAATATTATAGTATTATTAAAACGAATTATTAATGACATTGATAGAATGAAAATTCATATATATATATAATAAAAAATTATTAAAAATTATTAAAAATTCATATAAAAACGAAAATGTAAAAAAATTAACATTAAGAAAAATTTATAAAAGACATTTATAAAAATATAAAAATATAAAAATCTTTAAAAAATGGATTCTAGATATTCAAATGACGAAAAAAGTTTATCCAATAAAACTTAACGAAATCTAAGCATTAGAATAGCAAATACAATGAAAACATTCAATATTTAGATATACAACAATATCATATTGCATTCTTTTAGAAATTTAATGTATAATATTTTTTTCGGAATTTCAGTATAACGTATCTAATGTATATATTATACGATAAATATGTTATGTATAATCTAACAAAAACTTATTTCGAATAAAAATGTTATCAGTATATATTGTGGAATAATGTGAAAAAAGCACAATTGTTACATGAATTTTCGAATATAATAATAATATAATATGATCAAAATGTAGATTGATTTTCGAGTATTATTTTATTATATTATTAATATTTTATTTCAGTAATTTCATATTAGAATAAAAAATATTAAATGCAAGTGAGATACAGATAAAAATTTGTTTAGCTAATTTACTGATCTATATATTTGCACTCGCGGTAATGTTGCTGATGGAAAATTCGTTAGACGCATATATGTATTGAATATATGTATTGAATTCGACTAAAATGTTGTGTGTAGAAGCTAGTGCTTGTAACCACTGATGTATTTTCTTAATGATAAGTGAATTTACAAGTGTGGTACACATGCCTATATTGGGTCTCTTAATATTATATACAATACAATATGTTCATAATGATTGTCAGAGTACGATGTGTTATTAAATCTTTAAAAAATGGAAAACTAACTGGTCATATCTGATGATCAAAATATAACATGTTCATGAAGTGTTAATTAGATTCTTTCTTATTTTTTGATAAAGGTTCATGCCCTTAGAAATTCCAAGTTTAATTAGGAAGATGGAGAGATATATAGAATAACCAATATGATCGTATCAGTATCCTCATTTATAATATCTAAATTAGAAGAAAATTCTTTGAATATATATATATATATATTTTATATATATATTATATATATATATAATTATATATATATATATATATATATATATATATATAAAATGGTTGGCTTCGCATTAAGGTACGTATTTAAAAATTGATCAGCGTATATTTATTAGAAATTTCCTCAAACTGGGATAATATTGATTATTATTCAACTATAGAGTATGTCACTCTTAGAATAGTGCTTCAGCCAAGTTGAAATATGTCTGAAATATATGAAAAATATACAATTGAAAGTGTCCTCTAAGGATTGGAGAAAAAACCAAGGGTTGCGACTATCTTGCGATAAAATTGATAGTTAGAATCATCACAGTTAGCCGCAAAGAGTCAAAATATCATCATTCGTTCATTACGAGTTCATAATATAAACGAATATACACTCCTACAATAGTAAGTGAAACAATAATATCAGTTTAGGCATCTCATTTGTGCAATATTCAAAGTCGTTCATCACTTTTCGACTTTAACAGTATGCTTATTATAAATTTTCTCGAACTGGGATAATGTTAGTTATTATTCAATCAACCATGGAATATGTCACTTTTAGAATCGTGTTATGTTTCAGCCATTAAAATATGTCTAAAATATATGAAAAATATAATATGACAAATACAATTGAAAGAGTCGTCTAAACTCTTTTCAAAAACTTCAATTTTCTTAAGCTATCCAATCTCCTAATATCATTCTTTGTTTAATTTTAATGGAGCCGATAATAATGAAAAAAAGTTTCTTGCGAAGAACATTTCTAAATAAACTTCGAATAAGATCATAAATTTCGCGAACAATAAATGCTCGCGAATTCTATTTTCGCTGATCGTTGATCATTAAATTAATTCAATATAATTATTGATTAATATTGATTTTTTTATATATGTAAGAAAAATTAAGAAAAACAAATTTATGTAAAAAAACATATTTAATACAAAATCTCATAGAAGAATGTTTTGATTTATTTATATAAATTTCAAAAAATATCTATATCTATATCTATCATCTATAAATTTAAATAAAATGTTGTACAATAATTCATCCATGTATTTAAATTAAATGTTGTACAATGTCGAATATCTTAAAATTTGCTGTAATTTATTCGAAGTAATTTTTGTTAAATAATAAGTTATATGAAACATTCAAAAATCAATCCTGTAAGTCCAACTTTTTCTGAATATGAGTCTCTAATATAAAAATCTCTTTATCTTATTTTAAAATTTTTAGTTGATAAATAAATTAAAGTATATTTTCATAAGTATATTTAATATAAAGTAAATATAAGTATATTTATAAAGTATATTTTCACTAAGTAGTATATATTAGCTTATTATTAAAAAAATAATCAGTATAAATCATTTTGTAAGATTAATACATAAGTGATCAATGATCGATTTTAATGTCTTTGTTCAATAGATTTTTTATCATGTATTTATTTTTTAATGATTATTGTTTTTTAATTCTCCAAAAAAGTTTAATTTTGTTCATGCATTATATATAAATATATTATATTATATTTTTTATTATTATCTAAAAATTATTCTTTTTAATTTATACTTATATTCTTAAAATATTTTTTATATTTAAAATATTTTTTAATTATCAAAAATGTCAATGCATGCAAAAAATTTTTGATATATTTCAAAGCAATGTTCGTATCTATAAATTATCGGATTAGAATTATTCGAATATATTGACAAAAGAAGTCAAAGATCTCAAGTAATAAAATAGATGTGACAAAAATCTAATCATTCCCCACATATAAAAGTTATTATACATGTTTTGATATAGAAAATATTTGATCATATTCTGATTTACCAACCAGAAAAATATACAAATTTTATATATATAAATATAATTTTATATATATAAACAGAAAAATATGAAGAATGAATGTTTAGATCCTATAAAAAAGAAAATATATTATACGTTTTTTATCCATTTTAATCATTTAAGTATTTGAAATTATTATCAAAAGAAATTTGTCAATTTGATTTGTTGCAAAATATTCTTTTTATAAGATAAAAGCTAAAGTTCATTTAACACATAATTTATTAGCAAATGTTTTATATTTTTATGTTTTATCTGATTTAAAAAAACTTTGTCTTTTCTAAAATTGAAATATTTTTGTTACTTATTATAAATTCAATGTATGTTTATAATTTGGGAATTCTTTAACAATATTAAAAAATATATGTTTATATGGAATAAAATACAAGCCAAGGTGGTCTTAGAAATTATAGGAAATTCGAACATGTGTTATATTTAAAATATATTAGAGAGCATATTTTCAATCATATTCATATTGATATATATATATATATTGATATATTATATATTTACATAATATATTTATATGTTATTATATATTATAGTATATATTATATATTGTTATACAAGTCAAAACAGAAAAATTAAATTAAATTTATTTTTATTAAATTAATTAGTATATAATAATTGTTCGCGCCCGCAATAATAGTATTATATAAATTACAGTATTATATAATAGTATTATAGTAATTTTGATAGATATAAGCTAATAGCTGGGTGCTTGTATAATAAATACTCTTCGCAATAAACGATATACTTTTTAAAGACGAGTGGACTGTATACGTGTAAAGCGCGTGTTTATTAGAGAACAAGATCTTTCAAAATAACGCGGCAAATAATCATATTCGACGATCAGAGCACGATGTGTTCACAAATTCTACCTAATTGTCGTATTCGGGGGTCATTACAATGATCATAAGACTCTATTTGCAAGTGACGCTCTTGCCTTCAGAAAATCCCTTCTTGGTCAATTGAGGGGGTTTCCCAGTGAGGCACACCAATAACTAATAATATCACGACCATTTGTGACCCATCAAATTCGAGGAGGATTCACTTGAATGGTGATCTATATATGAAGATCTCACGATAAAGAGAGACAAATTGACGCATTTTTCTTATAGATTTCTTGAAGTATAACAATGTTATTTGTCTTTGAATCAGTCACGATCTGGAATACCGTTAGGTCAGTTCATCTAGTCTGAAGTACGTCAGAAATATATAATTATAAGTGTCCGATAAATTTTCAAAGACAGTCTTCTCAAATAACACTGTCTTTTGTTTAGATTTAATAAAGACCGTGTGCAGTAAAAACAAAAAGAGCTTTTTATATGAAAAATTTCTCCAAATAAGCTGTTTATATATCTCATGAATAATAAGTATTCGTGAACAATAATTTTATTAATTAATATAACATTTATTTTTTTTTCTCTTATTTACATATATATATATATATAAATAATAATAATATATATATAAATAATATATATATATATAACGCATAGAATCAATCAAGGTAAATCCAATCTTTTTTGAAAAGTATAATATTATATATAATATTATATATATAGAATTTGAAAATTCTAAACTATATAAAAACATTTTTATCATTAAAATCTTTAATTAATAAATAAATTAAATTATTTTTATAAGCAAGTAATAAATGATACTTGTATTGATTATGGAATTACTAAACAAAATTATATAAATATATATTATATATTATATTATATAGAACAATTAATATAAGTTATATCTATTATTATATATTTATAGATTGTTACACAAATCAAAACAGAAATATTAAATTAAATATTTATTTTATATTTATAATATATAATATATATTTATAATATAAATTTAAATATATATTATAATAATTATCTAAATGTTAAAATTAATATAAGATTAAGGAGTTAACTGTTTTTATTGATTTTAAATTTCTTCTGAATACAGTTATCTATCAAATAATATAATGATAATGGTATTGAATCAAAAACAAAAAACAAAGAATTTATTCATGATTCATGTGATTGAATTGATTTAGTTTCAATTGTATAAAAAAAAATATTTTATTTAATATAATATAAATAAAACGAAAGGAGTTTTTCTCGATTAGCAAATTAAAAAATTCTATTTGTAATAGAAAACAAATATCGAAAGAGATAAAGTAAATTGATTCAATATAAAATAAAGGTTAAGGTTTTCTAAAAATCCTAAAAATCAAATTTAATATTCTATATATATTTTTTATATATATTTTCTATATATAAAGAAACATTGTAATGTATAATAATTTTCTATTTAATGAGATAAACATAAACCCGATAAATAGAAGACTCTCGAATTTAATGTTGCACAAAAACTGTAAAATCGAAATAGCAAAATATATCAAAAAGAAGAATTAGTTTTTTTAGTTAATATAATTACATTTTATATAATTACAATTATATAAGCTTTAATATAATTATATAATTATATAATTATATAAGCTTTAACATAATTACATTTATATAAGCTTGATTTATTACGATTGATTTATTATATTCTGTCATATTATCATTTTATCAAAATTTGGTTACGATCAAATCAAAAAATATTTTAAATTTTAAAACCTCAATGTTAAAAATAAATCAAATGAATCTTGATGCAAAAAATGACAGTGAATGTGATATATATATATTAATTTCTTCAAATTTTTCAATGAACATTTGAATTTTTACAAGTTTATATTTACAAGTCATAATTTTTTTATTTAATTCTTTTTTAATAACCTTGAAGTTTTTTCTTTTCTTCTGCACATAGTAATTAGTTTTTATATCATTTACATTATTTTTATTGTCATTGTTATTTTTTTATAATTAATAATATTTTATAATTAAATTAATATTTTTTATTTTAGTTAATTTATAAAAATCTCATTTATCTCAATTTCATGCTAATTGATTTAGTTTTTAAATATAATGTGTATATTAAATATTACATTACACTAAATTTCTGAATTAGTTAATTGTGCATCTGAAAAAGTATTATAGATTGATTTTTTATTGAGAAATATATATATAAATATACTAGTAAGCTATACTAAGTAAGCGATATCATAGGAAATTCGCGCGCTCAACTGGTTGGAATGCTTGATTATCGTATCGACTTATTTTATTTACGAAAACTTAAAAAAATTTTTAAATTTATAACTCGTTAATAAAGTCTTATTGGATATATAAACTTTTTCCATTATTTAGAATAAACTAGAATCGCTAAAGTAAGTAAATCATAAAAAACCGTAATATCTAAATAAATTTAGATATATTGTGTATAAAAAAATGTAGCTATTACAAATAAAAAAATAATGACAAAAAAAAAATACTAAAACTTTTTTATGAAAACGAAGATATGTCTTTTTTGCAAAAAAATCTTTAAAAAAGATTAAATCTAATAAATATAAGGTAAATATAAAGATTGGAAATATAAACAAATATAAATAATATGTGATTATTGCATCAAGTTTATATTTCATATCTAGAAGATAACTGAAAATTATATTTGCGATTATTTGCAATTTTTTAATTTCATAAAAACAAAAATTTTAATGATTTTTTTCCTTTTCTTAAAATTAAAAAATACATTATATTCATTTATAACGAATCAAGAAATTCTTATATTTATTTTTTGAAAAAAATTTTAAATTTTTCAAATTTTAAAATTTAATGATTTTCTTTTTTTTTCAAGTTTTATTCAAATGTCTAGAATTAGCTGTTTTCGTATATGTAAATTCTTTTAAATACTATATCAACGATCCTTTATATACATTTTCATGTTATAATATTAAATTAAAAAACATTTCGGAGTTTTTTGCAAATCGAAAAAGAGTCATTTAATTATAATTGTTATATATAATGTTATATATATAATATTTGTATATTGTATTGTATATAAAATTTGAAATTTAAAATTGTTAATGTTGAGAAACATTAAAAATCATGTTCATCATTTTATTCAGAATTATATAATTTTTTTTAAAAAGCTTTATTTCATTACTAAAATAAAATTTCAAATGAGAAAACTTTAAAAAATCTATAAATATAATATTTATGTAATATTTATGAATGTAATATTGTTACTCTTTTTTAAATAAAGAAAAATAAAAGCTTAATGCAAATTTAATGTAAATTAATTATTCGATATTGTTCTGGATAAAATATCCAAAATAAATTGCACAAAAACAATTCTCAGATTTTATAAATCTAAACTAAAAAAAATTAATTATTGCTTCAATTGCACAGTTCTAAATAATATANTGACAATGCCGTTTTTGAGAAAAGAATTTAGAGAACTTTTGGAATTATATATTATTTAGAAAATACTCTACCGTCAAATATAAAAATCGTTTTGGGATTTGAGACAATATTTTTCAATCAATCTCAATGGCAATCAGCATTATTCTAGTTGAAAAGAATTATTACAAACACTCGCAGAGTTGTGTTTATTGTTTCCTGGAAACAGCGGATTTTGTAGGTTTGTGGATGATACCTTGGTCTAATTCTAAAAATTTTCCTCAGATTAGAATTGTCGCACAATTAGAAAGCTGTCCGCGGTAATATTAACTGTTTATATATGATCTTGCGAGATGAACATAAAACGAGTTTTAAAGGATACGAGCATTTTGATGAATTCAAGAAAATTAGAATTTTTGTAACATTAGAACTTTTTTAACCTCTTTAAACCATAGAACTTTTTTAATTTCTGAACCTTGTAAACTCTTGAACTGTATTCTCGAACGAACAGAACTCTAGAATCTTCTGAATTCGTAATAAACGTGATAAATGTAAACCTTCATTAGCGTCTGAACTATGTTCTTGATCGTTTTAGAATAGAACTTTGTTAACAAAGAAATTTGTAATAAATTAATTTTATTATTATATATCATAACTCCAGAAACGGTTTGGAGCTAATATACAATAAAATTAATTTTTTATTTCATAAGAAAAAATCAAAATAAATTAAATTAAATTATTAGATAAAAATTAAGATTAATTTTCTTAATGAAATATTCTACCAATCAATATATTTTTGTATCCTCTTTAAAAAGATAATATTTTTAGATTGAAAATGAATTAATTTAAAAGTTATAATTTTATCCCATAGATTTTGTCAATTAGAATATCTTATCCGATATATTTTTTTATAAAATAAGTCAACTTGAAGTTTATTCTATAGAATAAACTCTCTCTTTCCATAAAATAACGTTGAAGACGCAATGGAAGAGTCAAGTTTAAAAACTCTTGCATAGAGAGAAAAATGACTTTTTAGACTTTATAATACATAAAAATATGAAAGAGTTTAAAATTTTAAAATCACAGTTCAAAATCAAAAAAATTTAACAGAAATATTTAATATTAAAATTTAATAATGCAAAAAAAATTTATTAAAATTAATTTCAATTTTTCTATTGAATTACAAATATATTCATCATGTATGTATTCATTATGTATTCATCATTGTTAGTAATTATATGAAATAATGATGGCAATATAGTTGATATAATTTGAATTCTTGTAAATAATATCAATTGCATGACATGTTTTTGTTTTCCTATCAATCTTATTTCTTATGTAATTTTATGATCCCACTGATTTTTTGGTTGACCGGGTTCGATTATTGGATTTTCTTCACACAATGGTTTATTCTTTTTGTACATTCATTTTTAACCTTCATTTTCATCTCTTTTTTCATTTTTCGCCCTTTTTTTCTTCACCATCCTATCTTTCGTCTTGCATGTTTTAAATACTGATTCAAATGATTAACATACTTGTCATATCGAATTATGCAATTGAAGGATTGTTCGATTATATGATTATTTTATGCGTGAAAGTAGCAGCGAGAATATCATTCACATAATAATTCTTATAGTGTTATATTGGCTGGATAAGCATGAGAATACTAAATTTCGATGTCAAAAAAACTTTCTAAGGAAAAAACACGAGTTCGAAATTTTCGATTTTTTCGATTCGATTTTTTTTTTTTAATTCGATGTTTTTTCATCTTCTCGATATAAATATAACTATAGAATTTATTTTTTATATTATTGAATATTCTGAATATACTGAATATTCTATTCACGAAGAAAGCGAATTTTTTTTTATTACTAACTATACTACAAATATTACACTTTTTAATACTTTTAATAGTATTCCCACCGAATATTCTAATTTTTATTTTAAAATCAAAAACTAGAAAAGAATAAAAATAAAAAAGAAAATTGAGTATGTTTAGAAAAATTATTCTTTATTAAATATTCTCCATCTAATAAGTTTTCGTGAAAACTTTGAAATGTTTATTTCGCGAGAAAGCAAATAAGACAAAAATTCATTAAATAAAAAATTTCTCGTTAATGCATAATAAAAATATTATATTATATTGTTTCATTATCAGGTGATAAAAAATAAGAAAAACAATTAATATATTTGTATATTTTATTGTGATTTTCTCTTAATATTATCTTTAGAATTTTTGTTAAAATAAATATTTTTATTTAGTTTATTTTTACTTTCTAATATATTCCAAAGTAAAATTATATATAGATTATTCCAAAATGTCCTAAACTAAAAATTCCTGAGGTAAAAAACACATTGTATCATCAGATCAATACATCTATCATTCACTTTATTATATTATCATCAATCTGATCAATTGATCACTTACTAATTCAATACTATAATTCAACAATTCCAGAAGAAATTTTTAAATTACCTCTAAATATTAAAAATATTGATTCTTTTAAAAAGGGCCAATTTTCTTATGATAAATAAAGATTTCATCCATTTTTTGCTGTAACTTTTTGGCTTCTGAAAAATTCTTTTTGAAAAACATTAGAATAAAATAATATTTATTATTAAATAAATATTTTTTATATTAATTATTATTTATATTAATATTAAATCATGTTTCATTTTGTAGAGATTCACTTCAAATAGCAGCTAATGTTACGAATGTTAATATATATATATATATATATATATATATATATATATATATATATATATTGTAATATATATTGTATATATTGTATATAATGTTAATATTAGCGTATTTTTCTATTATTAATAAAACATTACCAACGTGATGATCGCGGATAATCCATTAATTCTATAGACATTACCCATATTGAGTAGCGAATGTCAGTATTTCATTGCTTTTTCTGTTAAATGTGAATTTTATATAATTCCTTATATTGTCGAGGCGTAGCTGTCCATATTTCCATTGCATTGGACTATATTTAAAACATCTTATAATATTCCATATTTATTTGCATGGTAAACGTGCGTTACAAAAAAAAATTTCTAACTCTGATCTGCACTCTATTTAGGCTGAATTATATTTATCTATCTAATTTGAACTTTGTTTCGATGATTTTCTATGGAAATCTGTCACGGGTTTTGAGTCTTCCTTCAAATTATATTTAGCGAAAACTAAAAGAAATTTTAAAAAAATCAATGATTGAAGAACGGTTTCTAAAGATGGGTTTTGTAACGCAGCGCGTAAGGATAAAAATCTTGTGATTATTTTTGATGATTTATTGTAAGATATTTGGCATACAAATACGACTTCTGAAGTGGCCATTGTTGTTATATCTCAATTTTGACTGCTATTGAAAGTTTGGAAAATGTAAAGGAACTGTGTCTGCTTCTTTTCATAAATTATTAAAATCTAAACTATTGAAATTGCTGGAACTATTGAAAATAAAATTCTAATTTGGCCATTTCACAAATCAATCCTAGTTTTTATTTTTAATATCTTCAAAAATTACAATTTTCTGATTTTTGTTAGATTTTTAAAAACGTTTGCGCTTTTGAACTTCTCTATATATTCATCTCAGTACATTACAAGCATTGAAGCATATAATCTTATGTGCTAATGATACCAGGTTTTTTTTTGTGTGACATTCCCAATTTAAAAAAAATTTTTAAAATTAAGCTGAGAAGAAATGTCGTACATTTGTCGAGATGAATATGAAAGGGAACACAAACATCCTTATAAATTTAAGAATTTAAAAGTTTGTTAATTTTTAATACTATTATTCTTGAATTTTCAGTGATTGATTTTATCTATTTATTAGTGATATATTGTTTCTTAATTTAATATAGATTATAATACATGTTTTTTTTTATTTCAAATATGTAGTATTGATCGTTCGTTTATTAAAATAATTTTATATTGGTTTTATTTCACAATATTATTACAATAATAATTAATTAGTTTATTCGTTTTTCGTTTATAATTTGTTTATAATAATATAAATATAATTTTCAATAGATAAAAAAATATTTGTTATGTTCAACACATTTTCTTCGAAATATGCTGTTTGGAGTTAGTATTCGATTAGCGGCATATATCCAACACTATTATCGCGGCTATATTGGTTACGCGCTTCATGACCAGTATTTTTTGTTAATAATAATTTAATAATCATCACAAAATTGAAACGAAGATTTTTGCAAAAAAAAATGTTATTTAAAATTACCTTAGAAATTTTTAGTTTACGGATAGGATATTTTTGGGATACCTTATACATACATATATTAAAAATATAAGTTTTTTTTATTAGTAGAAATTTTTTTGGCTTTGGATTAAGAGTTAATAATAAGTATTATTATTAACTCCATATTATTTTCTTATCACAAAATAAAATTATGTTATACATTGAACGTGATTTTAATCAAACATACGTTAATTGATATATTAAAAATATTTAATCATTTACTATACTGCATTAATAAAAATAAAACTAAATTTAATTTTGATTACTTAAACTTTAATTAAATTAATTTGTTGAAAAAAAGAAATAAAAATATTAAATTTATTTTTAAATTAAATTGTTTTCTGTAATTTAAACAATGATATAAATATATAATTTTCATTCTATAAAAAATTCAATAGTCAAATATTTTTTAAATTTTTTAGATTTAAGAGATTAGATTTAAGATTTTTAGTTATCACAAAAAAATCAAGCATTACTTTAAGATATTGTTGAAATTAAACAAAAATAAGTAAATAAATCTCAAATTAAAATAACTGAGTTTAATAAATTAATCATTAAAATTTATTTAAAAAATTATTCTCGATTTATTATTGTTATAATATAAAAATTGTTGTTATTGTTATATTATTAAAATATTAAACAAATAAATAATTCAGGGATATAATAATTGATAGAAATATTCTATATATTTAATATAATAAAATAAGTGAAAGAAATTTTATTGATTTAAACTTACAAAAAATAATCAATCTGAATTCGATTTCCATATGTCGATATTTTTTTTCTTATGTAAAAAAACAATTAATTGTATGTGTTTTTGTGATTGAACGATTTCGAAACAGATACAAGCGAGAAAAGAGAAATGACAAACACAATTGGATCAATAAGAAGTAACGTATGCCATTAATGCGTTTGATAATGCGCACATACAGGCACGTTAATTGCTCAATCAGCAATGATGCATTTGATAAGTAATTTTAGATGCAGTATGCATTTAAATAATCAATCAATGCAAAATACAGTGAGAAATTGCACCAAAAAAAGAAGAACAATTTTTTTTTTCTTTCATGCCGATATTGTTTGATGTATTACAATTATGGATTGAGAAAATAATTTAGAGATTTAACTCATGTCGAAGCTTTTATAAAATCCAGTTTATTATGTAATCTTGCGTAATTTGTTCTTTGCAAAAATTAATGAAATGATAAATATGGAATAAGATAAATATAATAATTTATATTTATTTCTAATGAATCTTAATATCTTTAATTCTAATACATTATCAAGATCAGTTTAAAGGGCTAGATTTTAATTACTTTATTATTATTAGCTCGTATTCCTTAAAGAATTATTAATAAATAAAATTGAGAAAATTAACGTATGTTTAACTTATATATCATTTCTAGGATAATTTAATTTAAGGTGATTTGTGTTAAATTATAATTCAAATCCGACAAATTAGCAATTAATTGCAGCAACATGCCAAATTTAAATTTAATTAATTAATTAAATTAATTTTAACAATCATAGATTGAAAATGTAGCTCAAATTTTCTTAATTTAACTTAAGAAAAATCTAATATAATAATATTCTTACTAGTAAATATTAATTACGATATCAGCGATTATCATTTCATACATTATCTCAGTGAATTCTTATTTAAAAAAGAAATTAAATTATTTCGATGAACATATTAACAAAACTATTTTGAAATTAAAAATTCATTTAATCTGTATCCGTTAAAATATTTAAAGATAAACATATAATTTAATTTATTAAAATTAAATTTGTTTTTAAATTAGATTTGATTTATATTTCTCATCTATTATCGTTAAAATCAGCTTATTAAGCAATACAATGGAAATCTGGATGGATATTTGAAACAATTATGGCTCACGTATTAACTTCTGGAAACACTATTTGCATGAAAATGCAATCTCTTTAGATAAAGGCGATTTATATATTCAGAAGTGTGCGTTGTAAGAATCCCTAATAGAAGTATTTAGAATGCATCTTCCAAAGTGATACAATCGTGTGCATTCAACGATTCACTAAGAATTCCAGGAATACACATTCTTTCAAATTTGAATATTGATTAAGCTGAAGTATTATTATTATCATATTAATTCATAAAAAATCCTAATTCCTGTGAAAGTCGAGGCGACTGTTTGCGTATTCAGGAAGAAGACAATACATTACAGTGTATGATATTTTTCTAAACATGACAGAAGTGTCCTTGTAATTATATGCGTTCAACACGATCTATCAAGGATTCTACAAGCAATTGAAGTTTATGTGAATTTCACAAAAAATTTCAAATCTAGAAACTTAAACGATCAATTGTACATTTACAAAAGAGATAATATATCATAGGACATCATTCTTCTGAATGTGATAGAAACATCCAAAATGCATTCTTCAAAAAAACTTAGTAGATAATATCTATTGAGAATCCCAAGAACACATTTATGGGAACTATAACAGAGAAGTCCTTTCGAAAATAGCAGAACCTAAATGCAATATAAATGCAGAATATGGCAACAAAGAGCTTAGCAACATATTTGGAAGAAGCACATTAGCTAACCTAGTCTTGTTTTTCCGCAATAACTTTTTCTTCTCTTTAATTCCATGAGTCATGTGTAATAGTGATTCATTTTAGAACTTATTTTCTTTCAAGAATTTATATTTTCATTCGATAGCAATATAAACATTGCTTTCTTTGAAAAACGCAAACAAAGATTTATTTAATAAATTTGATGAAATTCAAATGCAAATATCTATATATTTATTAATATCTATATTAGACTTATATATATATAATATATATATTAGACTTCAATCTCAAAGAAATGTAAATTGATAAATGAAAGCTAGTCTTACATATTTCAATGTGATAACAGAGGGAGAGGAGTACATACTCAATTTTAAAAACTCTAGATAGACTAAAGATTTTATTTTAATAGTAGTATTTGCGTTGTATATTCACGTTGCTCTATTTGATCTTCCTCTTTTTTAACAAATTAGAAGGACAATTTTAGATTTTAGCAATGATATAAAAGATAATTAGCATTTGTTAAATCCGCAAATGAGCAACATAATTGCAAGCGATGAATCTATTGATTTATTGTAAGTTGAAGAAAGTTTCATCGAAGCATGACAAATCGATTAATTCCCAAAATAACATAACAATTTCATAGAAACAATTTCGCGAAATGATTAATCGTTATAAAACTTTAATTTCGATCCCTGGCGATTTCCGTGTACTTAATGATTAAATATATAATAGAATCAATAAAATCAACAGAGATTCAATCGTGGAATTCAGATCAAGTATCTACAAAACCGTTCACGTTGTGTGAAATTATTATAACAAAATATCTTGTATTAGATAATATGACTGAAGCAACTTCTATATTAAATTATATTCGACTTTCTAAAATTGATAAACAAAGCTGGTTAATAGATATTGCTGATTGATATGCAGCATATCCAATTAATTATTCAGGATAATTTACTATATCGATTCGAGTTCGATTATTTTATATTCTTTTACATTCACATAGCATTTGCCAATCTCTCTATTCCATGAAGATCAGACATTCTGAAAATTGATAAGTATCATGAAAACATCAACTACGTTTGTAGATATTTCGGTAGATCCGGCATTATCTGAAATAAAAATCCGTTATATGAGAATTACGTTTCCACCATGAAAAGTATGTTTGATTGGGTTACATGACTAGTCTACTTTCAGATTCGAAAATTATTGTAAAACGCGATTTCTATTTGCATTACATAAATGTTCAAGGAATGAATACTATTATAAAGATAATATTCCTAAAGTCGATTTCGTTTTTTTCTAAAGTCGATGGTCGCAACAAATAAATCATTCAAATCTTCGATATCGAAAGCATAAACGACATTAAATCTTTTTTTTAACATTCAGGGACATCAGGATTAGTGAAAAATTTAGCTAAATTTTGTATATTTAAAAAATTCATGCATAAATGACATTATCGTCTTTCATGAATAAAAATATTGTATAAAACATTATACATAGAAACATACAATGAAATCGCATATAACCCAATGATATGGATTATCTGATAATAACTAATAACTAATAATCTTATCGAATCTAATCATTTTGAGTAAGTTTTCTATTAGAAATGCATTACTGGCATTTGTACGATTGTAATTATTCAAATAGACTAAATAAATATTTATGGGCTCGACATTTTTACAAAAGACTTCATCAAAAGTATCTCTATAAGATGCAACCATAAACGCCAAGTCCATAAACATAATTTGATCTTTAACATTAAAATCCATGATTTTTATTCAAAAAAACCGATTCTCTCTTATTGAAATGATGCCTACGAAGAATGATAATCCTGAATTTAAAATAGTTAAAAAATTTCAGAGAACAATGATCTCCAAACAAATGAAGGGAAGTTTAGAATTTCAAGAATAAGAGTAATAATAAGACTTTGTGACTTATCGGATCTTGAAGATCTAAAGATTCAGTTAAAATCAGATAAATTTTAATTTGGTTGTATGGAGCAACTTGTATATAATGTAATTAGCATAATGTAATTAACATAAAAATCTAAATCTCTATACATACATATGATTCCATTTCCTTAAATCCCATTTTTGACTTTTTTGCAGATTTGAAAGTAGAAAGAAGATCCGAGTGACAATCGTAATAAAGTTTTATCCTAGTTAAACATACTCATATAGTTAAAATTATTAGATTCTCATAGAATCATCTAAATATATCTTAGAAATAACTAATATAGAAGAAATATTTGTTCCACAATTGCAATCTTGCTGCTAATAATATTTTATATAATAAATTCAAATGTTCAATGAATTTGATTTGTTTTTATTTAATTTAATCTAATTTAGATTGATTCTTCGAACTAGTTATAGAAAAAACTTAATTTTGCGCGGCATTCCACAAAATCAGCCAACTCCTAAAGATCTTCAGCATCAACTATAGAAAAACTACTATTAATGATCAAAAGTTATAAATTTTTACTGTAGTGATTTCTAAACTAAAAGTTTTATATTAAAAACATTTCTTAAATTATATTATAATCATTCAATTAATTATTATGAATTAATTCAATTAAACCACATAATTTATGTATAAGTACATATTTTTTATGAGAATAGA
The DNA here is from genome assembly GCF_014066325.1 of Apis laboriosa. Lineage (NCBI taxonomy): Eukaryota > Metazoa > Arthropoda > Insecta > Hymenoptera > Apidae > Apis > Apis laboriosa. The sequence continues at coordinate 4,903 of NW_025223500.1, read as the reverse complement.
TTCATATTAAAAGATTCAAAATTTGAAACAATTATATAAATAAGATACTTATATTAAATTCTATTATTAATCGCATTATTTCCAAAATCATATTATTTCAATTTAATATAATATCCTGCCAATAAATCTCTTACAAGAAAAAAAAATACATATTTCGATATATATAATATCAATCACACAAAAAATCATGAACTCATACAACAATGAAATGAATATCATAAGAAAAATGAATAATAAAGTAACCGTTGAAATAATATATGAATAATTATGTGTATAGAATAAAATTATCATAGAAGAACTATTGTTTAATAATCGATCATAAATCCAGTAATGTTTTCATTGATCTAACGGAATTTTCAGCGTACTCAATAACAGCAATATTACAATATTTATTTAAAAAAAGAAACCATCTAATAAATAAGAATGACGAAAAAGAAATTTAAAAAGTAGGAGAAATAAATAAACAATGAGGGAAAGAGAAAAAATGCGGCTATATTCATTGTTATGTTCATTGGAATGATAAAAAGAAATAGAGCATGCGGATTACGAGACAATAAAGCTGAAGACTGAATTTCTATTTCAACACGGAAAAAAGTAAAATCCATTTCACATGAATATAAAATATTAATATTATCGGTTTAATATAATAACACAAACAAAAAAAATTTTCTTAATTTACTTTTTATTTCGATGAGCATTCATTACATATGAAAATGCAAAGTTTGTATAATGGCGATAAGAAACACAGAATACAGTTCTGTAAACGCTCCATTCAATACGTGCAACGGACAATTTATAGGACTAAAATTTCGCTACGATTTACAGATTGTATTCTTTGTTTTTTTGCGTAGTGTTTTTTTGATAAAACATTAATGACAAAAGTTTACATAATATGATTAATTTTGGATTTTGATATTTTTCATGATCGAGTACGCAATAGAAAATGATGGAAATTGAAATGTTTGAGCATTTTTCGTATTTTCTTTACACTATATCATAAAGAAATTCAATTATTGAAATATATTAAATAAATATATGAAAGATTTAATTATAATCTTATATAAAGCAATATATTAAAATGTTATATATGGAATAATTTATTTTTGGACAAAAAATTTCTTTGTCATCAATCAACTCTTATTTTTTCATGTTTTCATTATACAATTTCTTCTGGAAATATATTTTTTTCTATCTGCGATGATAGAGATAGAATTAAATATTGTATAATTTAAAATTTTGCTTCATCTCTAATCATTATGAAATGAAATTATGTAAAGAAAGAAAAATAATATTGAAACTTCAAAAATTGATTTCACTGCTTTGAAAAACTGATATTCCATAATAAAAAAAAAATGATTTCGTATTATTATTATAGTCGCAAACAAAATTATTGTCGATTTCGATAACACAAATTTAATTGAATTTGTGTAAAGTGAATGAAAATATCTGCTGTATATATAAAGTTCTTATTAATAAGTTAATAATGAAAAAATAAATAAATTTTACATAAAGTGGATTATATTTAAATTAAAATAAGTATTTCGTTTTGACATATTATCTAAATTAATTTAAAAAAAATTAAAGACTGATCTTATTTTGTTTGTATATATATATATATTTATATTTACATGTGTGTGTGTATAAAAGAATACAATATAAATGTGTGTATACTATATACATATATAGTATGTATTTTATTCTTTTGCAAAGGTACTAAATTAAAGAAAAATAAAGATTTTTGATAATATAAATAATTTATATTTTTATGAAAAACGATCATATATATCGTCTGATAATATTAAAGTATTGTCTGTTCGATACGTAAATTCGTGATACCATATATTTGTTAATTAATTTATTAGAACTGAATATATATCAAAATTATGTTAAAATAATATTGTTAACAGGTGTGATACATTATTAATTTATAACAATGTAATTGATATATCGTAAGTATATATAACACTTTAAATCGATTGTTGTTATAAGAGATAAAATAAGTTTAGGTTATTAAATTTAAATATCGTCTGTTCTACTGTCACGTTTATTTATTTATTTTCTACTAGATATTCTGTGAATTTATATTTTGTAAATCATATTCGTATATAATATGTATACATACATGTGTACTAATAATATATTTAAAAATATAACAATATAAAATATAAATTATAAAGTATAAACAAATTTAATGCATAATTTCATTAAACATTGCAATGAAGAATACGAAATGAATACGTAACGTTAATGATTATAACCTGTACGAAAGTTGAAAATTTGACAGTAAAAGGAAATAAAAAAAAGAAAATCAATGGTTTGAAATAATAAATATCTTGATAAGTGCTTAGTGAAGTGTTTTAGTTTTCTTATGTTTTATTTGTTTAATTTGAAAGTGTGAAAGTGTAAATAATTTAACTATTTTTTTCCGAAATATTTTTACCAATTTATATTATAAAATTAACAATTGATTATTGCAATAGAATTTTAGAACATAAATAAATATAAATCTCACCTATAGCTTCTATCTGTATTAATTTTCATAGTTTTGTTATTTTGAAGATTATTCTTTTTAAAATTGTACGATATAATTAAAAGAATTATAATAATTCAGAAATATTTAAGTTCACAATAATTTTTGCGTTTAAATGTATTGATAAACATTCGTAATAATAATGATCTATTTTAAATATATTTTGTTCCTTAATAAGATTTAATTCTATATTGTTTACTAATTAAGAATAATATTATTAAACTATATTACGTGGAAATCGACAATGTTATAATGTTATAATGAATTTATAATGGTCTAATCTCGTTGTTGGTGTTGTTTAAAAAACAAATACTGTGATGCAGTATTTAAAGAACCTGGTAAAGAAAGAAAATTCATCAACGGAAGCATACGTAAGTTTATTACGGGCACAACTGCTCAAGTTTTTTCTGTAGAAGATAAAGTCGAGATAAAGGTTCAAGGTAATATTAGCTATGGGTTTATTCAATTGCCATTAATAAATGCCATAATTTGTAACGAAATGACGACACTCGTTTCATTAGAATCCACTGCATTGTGTTTTCTTGTAAAATGTGGTGAAGGAGATTTTGACTCTACTGTTCTTAAATGTCATGTAAGTTTTCCTAAAATCATAAAATTAAAAATAAAACTCTATATATATATTATTGGAATAGACAAATGTTAACGTCTGTGATTTTCATGTAATAAATATATAAATCGATATTCTTTTATAAGAAAAGAATTCATCCAATGTGCCTGTCGCTGCACATTGTCAACGTATAAAGGCAGCCTTAAGATGTTATGCAGAAGCACAGCCGTTAACTTTAAGGCTATTCTATTCTATCATCTTTGAACTTAAACGTAAATAATGAAACGGAGCAAGAAATTTGATTACTAGATATAGGAACTTTTGGTCCTTCAATACAACGTGTATCTAAAGATATAAAATACAAAGCTTGGAGTAAACATCCGTCAGGTTAAAATATTCATTTTTCTCTTTTCGTTAGAAAATTAAAATAGACAGAATCTAACATCGTTATTTTCGTTCTTCTTTTTATATATTATAGTAAATGTTGCGTACATTTTTATGTTTTTTAGGTTTCATTTGTGCATTTGCCAGCTATACAAGATTATCGAAAGAATGTAGTTGTGAATATTAATATAGATCAAAATGATTTAAGAATATCGAAACAACGTTAATATTAATCTCATCCTGTTATTACGTAACAGGATGAACAACATAAAATAGTAGGAATTGGTAAGAAGATTGGTATTAATTTTTTATGAAATATTCATTTTACAATAAAATTTTAGATCTCGATAATCTAACTACGGATGATGCAGATACACATCTTTTGAGATGATACATTAACAGTTGGATTAGATTTGGATTCAACGACTCAATTTAGAATCTACAATTTTACCACATAATATCGTTGAAAATTTTGAAGTTAGATGTGATCGTTGCTTGTTACTTATTATTATTATGGATAATATGATATCTATCTAATACATTTTTATATATTTAACATATTTCAATGATAGGAAATTTTAAATAGATATTGGCATCACCGAAAATAAAGCATCCATTCAACGATTCTTGCTGTCGTTGCATGACAATATGTGTTTGACAGTAAATTAAGAAAAGCAAAAAGCTAGGAAAAGCTATCATAAAATTAATCTCAGAGATAAGAAGAAATAAGAAATAAACGCTTCGAATAACTATAAAAATGGAAATTAGAGATGAAAGTGGAAAATAACGAAAACGAAAACTATAGTAAAATGATATCTAGATCTATTTTAAGGATGAAAAAATTGAGATTTTTATTTTTCGCCTTAAGTTAAACAGTGTATTTTTGTTCGCAATAAACTTAATCTATATATCTTTCTTATGATTTAATTTATCTTTTATTCGAAATGAAACGATTATTTAAATTTTATTTTATATTATTATTTAAATTTTATTTATATATTAGAATGATGTTTACAAAAATCTTATATTTATCGCTCAATGAAATTTAAATCTAGATTAATCTAGATCTCAGAATGTGTTACGAATCTTAAATCTATAATTCGTGTTAAAAATTATACATATTACTTCGCACAAAAAAAATTAAATGAAATCATACTTAAATATTAAGGAATAAATATGAGAGAAAGAATAAAAAACCAATCTAGCACCTTCATCACGGTTTATATCAATCGACGTATTTGATTCATCAAACGGCTGATATTCACGTTGAGGATTACGACAACGGTATTGTAGCCGAATGCATGATATCTGCGACGAACACAGGAAGAAGCTTTGAAATCGTTACAAAACTACTGGAGCCGAATTACCGAGACATGATCTTAGGAATAAGTCATATTGCTCTAAAATTTCATTGAATTTTA
>NW_025223499.1:0-843 GCF_014066325.1 Apis laboriosa | reverse complement strand
TTGACAAATTTCGAATAATGGACTATAATATGCCACGAATAAATGTTATTCGAGCATTATGATCATTTATTCGAAATTTTTAGTCATTTTACTCCTTGCCTTCTCTTTTCGATTGGTACATATTTTCGAAAAGAAAAAAGAGAAAAGAAAAAAGAAAAAATTGACAAGTTTCGAATAATCGACTATAATATGCCACGAATAAATGTTATTCGAGCATTATGATCATTTATTCGAAATTTTTAGCCATTTTACTTGCCTTCTCTTTTCGATCGGTATAAAGAAAAAAGAAAAAATTGACAGTTTTGATAAATCGGCGAATTTAATCAATTATAATATGCCACGAATAAATGTTATNCTTCATCCCCCTCCTCCGCGATACTCCCCTGCCTCGAGATCGATCGTTTCCACGCCTTCTCTTTTCGATCGGTACGCGTTTTCGAAAAGAAAAAAGAAAAAATTGACAGTTTCGATAAATCGGCGAATAATCGATTATAATATGCCACGAATAAATGTTATTCGAGCATTATGATCATTTATTCGAAATTTTTAGCCATTTTACTCTTTGCCTTCTCTTTTCGATTGGTACATATTTTCGAAAAGAAAAAAGAAAAAATTGACAAATTTCGATAAATCGGCGAATAATATACCACCATTTTACTTACCTTCTCTTTTCGATACACGTTTTGCTTTGAAAAGAGAAAAGAAGGAGAAAAGATAGAAGGTAGAAGTTNATTATGATCATTTATTCGAAATTTTTAGCCATTTTACTCCTTGCCTTCTCTTTTCGATCGGTATAAAGAAAAAATAAAGAAAAGAAAAAAGAGAAAAGAAAAAAGAAAAAAT
>NW_025223498.1:0-401 GCF_014066325.1 Apis laboriosa | reverse complement strand
TCTCGTCGTTTCAATCGAAATCTATTTTTTTAGATCTATTATACTTATCTCGATATTTATCGTTATTTGGATCATTATACGATCTATTCTTCGAATTGTGATCGTTCAATTTATGATTTTCGATCGTTTCAATTAAAATCCAGAATTTTTTTAAATTACAATATTTATTTCAATATTTATCGTTATTTGGATCATTATTTGATCTGTTCTTCGAGTTCTCGTCGTTCAATTTCAATCAGTCGTAGTTTCAATCAGAATCTAGAATTTTTTTTAGATCTGTTCGATATTTATCGTTATTTGGATCATTATACGATCTGTTCTTCGAGTTGTGATCGTTCAATTTATGATTTTCGATCGTTTCAATTAAAAACCAGAATTCTTTTAAATTACAATATTTATTT
>NW_025223497.1:0-650 GCF_014066325.1 Apis laboriosa | reverse complement strand
TATCAAACGAATAATAAATAATAATCTGTTATGTTTAATTGCTGTGTAATTAAAATACTGTCGATTTGTTGTAAATTTTTCTTAAATACCAAATTTCTATTAAAGAAGTCTTTTCGCAATAATATTCATCCACCCCGGATACAACGTTTCTTCAATGAATAGATAATAATTATATTATATATTTAATCATAACACTGTAAATTTTCTCGCAAATTTTGTAAAATCAAAATATGTCAATATTCCAAGATTCATCAAAAAAAAGTTTTTTCTTTAATATTCAGCCGGACAATACGAGAAATCTTCTTCAAAATTCCCGTTAAGAATCCAGATACAATATATCAATGAACAAATAATAATTATATTATACATTTAATTGTCAATTTTTTCAAATTTTGTAAAAAAAAAATTATCAAAACCTCGTCATAAATGTTATATTCCACGATTCGTCAAAAAAAAAATCTTTTTTTTAAATATAATATTCAGCCGGACAATACGAAAGAAATCTTTTTCAAAATTCCCGTTAAGAAAAATTATAAAGGGATTCTCAACAGACCATCCACCCTAGGTACAATATATCAACAAACAAATAATAATTATATTACACATTTAATCACAATATTATCAATTTTTTCAAATTTTGTAAAAAAAAA
>NW_025223496.1:0-1176 GCF_014066325.1 Apis laboriosa | reverse complement strand
GAAGGCTAGCTACCAATTCTTTCTCTCTCTCTCCTTCTTATCGAATTTTTTTTCCCAATATATTTTTTTTCCAAATATATGGAAAATTGTTCCAAGATGTCGTCTTATCTTGTTCTTTGATAAGAATGGTAAATCTTCAATTGATCTCTCCTCCTCCTCCCCCTCCCCCTTTCTTTGGTAATTAAGTCAACAGGGAGGATAATCGACGAAGACTACCTATCAATTCTCTCTTTTTCTCTCTATCTTTCTCTCTTTCTTCCCTTGTCGATTTTTTTTCTCCAATAAATATATGTAAATATATGGAAAATCCCTTCCTTTTCCTCTTTCTCGATTTTTTTTCCCTATAAATATATGGAAAATCGTTCCAAGATGTCGCCTTGCCTTCTTTCTTCGACAAGGTTGGTAAATTCTTAATTAATCCCTTTATCGAATTTTTTACCCCATCGATAAATATATATGGAAAATAGTTGCAAGATGTCGCCTTATCTTGTTTCCTCGAGCAGGATGGTAAATAAATGCTCAATTAAACGAGCAAAATTTTTTACAAGTCGAGATATGATTTTCGAGATGGAGAGAGTTTTCTTTTGTAAACCGAGCTCGTTAAATCGTTCGAGCACCTGTCTCGAAGGTTTGCAAAAAAAAAAAANAAAAAAAAAAAAAAAAAAAAAAGAAAGAAAAAGGCGATTGGCGACGATTCCATCGCGAGTGAGATCGAATCGAGCGAAGGGTAGCGCTGCTAGGAGAAAGGCGGAAATCTATCGCCTAGACGCGAGTTGATGAAGTGCGATGGGACGAACGAACCACGTGCGATTGGGAATGGCGATTAAACGCCACCGTTTAATACTGGCTCGTGAACGATCCGTCAGAGAAGCTTGGAAATTTATTGATTTACAAGTTTTATTAATACTTCTTCCTTACTAGTCTACTACTTTTGGAAACAAAGGTTTTAAAGAAAAATCGTTCAACGAATTACAGATCGGACCGATCTTTCGAAAGATCGAGAATTCTATTATAAACGATATAATAAACGATATTAATAATCGTCGAATACGAGCAACTTGTGAACTTGTGAGAAGAAAAGAATTGAGAAAAAGTTTGAGCAATTTAATAATAACAATTATTTCTATCTATTATTATTATTATTATTATTATTATTATTATTATTATCACGTGATA
>NW_025223495.1:481-1852 GCF_014066325.1 Apis laboriosa | reverse complement strand
ATTCTTGCAAAGAATATCTCTTGGTCCTATTCCAACTCGCGAGGATTTTTTTAACAGTGAATTATATATATTTCCACCATTTTGTCAAAGTTCCAATATTGATTATTTAGTTACAATACCAAATTTAACAAACTTTGCCCTTCTCTTTTACTTCGCTTATTCTGAACGTGACGTTTTATTCTGATATTCGAGTATGGGATAACTCCGCAATGAAAATTCGATTTTACAAGAAATTGCATCTTTTCGACATGTAAAACAGAATTCTAAATCGAAAACAATCGAAAATTCGCTATCTAGCACCACCCGCTTAGAAACATGAATTTCTGGTGAATATATTGATTTCCATTAGTTTTGTAACTTTTCCGCACAAAAATCGTAATTTCGGCGATACGTGAATTGAAATATCGTTGAGCGTGAGGTTTTTATTCTGATATTCGAGTATGGAATAACTCCGCTGTAAAAATACGATTTTGCACGAAATTCATCTTTCCGTACATTAAAAAAAGAATTATTTCGAATTTTATATGGAAAACATTCGGAAATACGTGGTCTACCACTCTCCCGCTTAGAAACAAGAAATTCTGCTGAATATATTCATTTCCTTAAGTTTTGTAGCTCTCCCGCACTAGAATCCTAATTTCAACGATCTGTGAAAAGAAATATCGTTGAGCGTGACGTTTCTATTCAGATATTCGAGTTTCGATGAACGCTGTGAAAATTCGATTTTGCACGAAATTGCATCTTTCCGTCATTAAAATCAGAATTACAGCGAATTCTATGTCGAAAACGTTCGGACATATCATAACTAGCACTATCACGTTTAGAAACTTGAAATTCTGAAAAGAAAGATTGATTTCCATACGTTTTGTATCTCTCCCGCTCTAAAATCCTAATTTCGGCGATCTGTAAATAGAAATATCGTTGAGCGTGACGTTTCTATTCTGATATACGAGTTTCGATGAACTCCGCTGTGAAAATTCGATTATTCACGAAAATGCATCTTTCCGTTATGAAAATCAGAATTACGGCGAATTAACTATGTCGAAAACGTTCGGACATACCATAACTAGCACTATCACGTTTAGAAACTTGAAATTCTGAAAAGAAATATTGATTTTCATAAGTTCTGGAACTCTTCCGCACAAAATCCTAATTTCGACGATCTGTGAATAGAAATATCGTTGAGCGTGACGTTTCTATTCTGATATACGAGTTTCGATGAACTCCGCTGTGAAAATTCGATTTTGCACGAAATTGCATCTTTCCGTTATGAAAATAAGAATTACGGCGAATTCTATGTCGAAAACGTTCGGACATATCATAACTAGCACTATCACGTTTAGAAACTTGAAATTCTGAAAAGAAATATTG
>NW_025223495.1:0-352 GCF_014066325.1 Apis laboriosa | reverse complement strand
CACGAAATTGCATCATTTCGACACGAAAATCAGAATTACAGGGAATTCTATGTCGAAAACGTTCGGACATACCATAACTAGCACTAACCCGCTTAGAAACATGAAATTCTGAAAAGAAATATTGATTTCCATACGTTTTGTAGCTCTCCCGCACAAGAATCCTAATTTCGGCGATCTGTGAATAGAAATATCGTTGAGCGTAACGTTTCTATTCTAATATAGGAGTTTCGATGAACTCCGCTGTGAAAATTCGATTTTACACGAAATTGCATCATTTCGACACGAAAATCAGAATTACAGGGAATTCTATGTCGAAAACGTTTGGACATACCATAACTAGCACTAACCCGCT
>NW_025223494.1:0-569 GCF_014066325.1 Apis laboriosa | reverse complement strand
ATACTTTTTTTAATTAGATAAGTTAATAAAATGATATCGTAATTGTAAATGATCGTGAAATATAAAATATTCGTGTAATTTTTCTATTATATATTATTATATTATTCTATTATATTATTTTTATTATAAATTAAACGTGGAGGGGANTTTGCTTGGCGAATGGAACTGAAATCGAAACCGAAGAGGGGATGCTTTAAATTCCTTCAAAGAGGAAAATGGATAATATAGTTTTATTAATTAGATCGTTAATAAGACGATACCGTAATTGTAAATGATCGTGAAATATAAAATATTCGTGTAATTTTTCTATGCCATTATAAATTAAACGTAAAGGAGAACTTTGCTTGACGAATCGAACTGAAGAGGGGATGCTTTAAATTCTTTCAAAGAGGAAAATGGATAATATAGTTTTATTAATTAGATCGTTAATAAGACGATACCGTAATTGTAAATGATCGTGAAATATAAAATATTCGTGTAATTTTTCTATGCCATTATAAATTAAACGCGAAGGAGAATTTTGCTTGGCGAATCGAAGTGAAGAGGGGATGCTTTAAATTCCTTCAAAG
>NW_025223493.1:0-259 GCF_014066325.1 Apis laboriosa | reverse complement strand
AAAATGAAAACAATAATTGTTGTAATATCCAAAGATAATTGGTTGACAGATGCTCTTTGAATTTTCATCTCTTCCTTACAAAATGAAAACAATAATTGTTATAGCACAACATTTAATATCCAAAGATAATAAGTTGATGCACTTTTTTGAATTTTCATCTCTTCATCTCTTACAAAATGAAAACAATGATTATAACATCCAAAGATAATAAATTGACAGATGCTCTTCTTTGAATTTTTATCTCTTACAAAATGAAAAA
>NW_025223492.1:0-1671 GCF_014066325.1 Apis laboriosa | reverse complement strand
GATTCGTGAATTTATTGTATTTGGAAATAAGCAAATATTTCTTTACATATATGGTATGTATATGGTTTCGATTCTTGAATGGAGAAAAATAGAAAGAAATGGAAAGAAAGTTTCGAATAAATGTTTCGAGAATTTTTGAGATTTTTTCGTTAGCGAAAGATTATTATCTCCTTACAATTTTACAATTTAACAGTTAATTTAATTATACTTATTCACTCTCTACTTACTATTTATTTTATTGAACGATATTCTGTTTCGGGGAGCAGAGAGAGAAACACGACCGTTCCGCTCCGTGTCCGGAAAGCGACTTCGCGTAATCGATATTTCAATGACAACACCGGTGCTGCCGTTTCCTGTGTCGCGATTCACAGTTGCCCTTGACGTTCCACACCGTGGCTCTCCGTAACGAAATAATCGAATTATATGATCGATGTATATTTCGACAAAATGAGAGGAAAAACAATTAAATATTTTTTTTTTTTTTTTACAATAAACCAACTAACCATCACAAAATGAAAGGAACAGGAAATTTTACCAAGCAACACAATCTAACTATAATATCGATTGCGCAACTCTGCATACATTTTTAGCCCGGTTGAAAATATTCGTGGTCAGCCCCCTCTCCTCCTCTCCTCAGCCGGCTGTGCTCGTTCTCTCGTTTCAAGCCTCGAGATTCTCTCTCTCTCTCTCTCTCTTTTTTCTTTTTTTTTTTATAGCTCTCGTTGCACTTGCACGTGCGCCACGTGACGAGGGCCGTCACAGCTGCCACATGCACAGCTCCTCCGGTTGTCGTCTCCCCTTCCCCAGCCCCCCTTTCTTCGCCAGCCCCCGAAGAAAAGGATCAACTCCTCTCGCCGCGCGAGAAGAGAGAATTCTTCTGGGTTAAAAAGAGGGGATAGGGTAAATAAAGGGTGATGAAAGGATGCGATGCCTCGTACACGAGGAAGTGTCTCGTGTGTCCCGATTCCTTTGCCTCTTTCTCCGCTTGCGCGGGTTATACAGGAAAGGAGAGGGGGAGGGGTGGGAGGGGGAGGACACTCGATATTCCGAGCGTGTATCGCGTGTGCCGCTTATAGGGGATCGTGGCTAATGGCCCGTAGATTGCACGCAACTTCTATGCACGGGGGGAGGAGAGGGGAGGGGAGGGGAGGGGGGTGTGACAGGTAAGGACGTCGGGACACCCGATACGCTCAATACGACAGCCTGATAACCGTAAGGCGTAATCCATTACACGAGGGGTAGGGAGGAATTAACCCATTAAGAGTGGTTCCTCTGATTTTTGGGATTGGATTGTTCCTTCTCTTCGAGGCTGGATAATTTCGGTTTTGAAAGATAGAAAGAATTGTATGTGGATTGTTTTTTATCTTCGTTGTAATAATTTTTAGAATGATTACGAAGAATTCATTAAGAATGGTTCCTTTGATTTTTGGCTGAGTTGTTTCTTTTCTTCGAGATAGGATAATTTTGAAAAATAGAAGGAATTGTCTGTAGATTGATGAATTTTTTTAGAGGGATGAAATAAGTAGGATGACTGATTACAAAAGTTAACTTATTAAAACTGCTTCCTTTGATTTTTGGTTGGGTTGTTTCTTTTCTTCGAATTAGGGAAGAAGATTTTGGGAAGAAGAAGAAATTGTCAATAAGTTGATGATTTTTTTTTTAATTTTTGTG
>NW_025223491.1:0-203 GCF_014066325.1 Apis laboriosa | reverse complement strand
ATTCCTAAAATTATACTTTGATTATATTCACGAAGAATGTAATGCGACGTTAAATTCATTGTCCAAGCATAGGGCGATTCGTATGTTTGGACAGAACGCGTTAAAATCGATCGTCGATTTCGATCGTACTTAGTTTCGTTTCTAGTTGTGTCGTCTAAAGAAAGGAGAATGGATGATGATTGTCGTGCCATTTGTACGATGGA
>NW_025223490.1:0-389 GCF_014066325.1 Apis laboriosa | reverse complement strand
GTGGTTAAGTAGAATCAGTGTTTGCTTCGTCATAGTATTTTTAGAGCACAACAGCTCTGATTAAATTTAATTGCAATAGCTATACGCGAAATTAGAATCAGTGCTTGTTCGCCGATTACAGAATTATGTACGAACGCGTTAATAGTTTCTTTTTTTCTTTTTTTTTTATTTTGAATATTCGTTTTCGGTACAGGGTAGAATCAGTGCTTTTCTCAAGAAAATAAGGCGATCATCCATCACGCGAAGAGGTAATTATCTCTTTTTCTATCTAAATTTTTTACTTTTTCAAACAGAAATTAATTAGAATTTCAATACATATCATTATTGCAAATTTAATAGTTTCATATTTCAATTTTTGTGAATAAGGAGAACCGTGTTTTAAATTGATG
>NW_025223489.1:0-1113 GCF_014066325.1 Apis laboriosa | reverse complement strand
TACCAAACAGAATCACGAAAATTCTCTGAATATGAATATCGTATTCTATCTCAATTTTAAAAATTTCAACTCATCCCTAACTAACATCTATCTTTTACCAAATTGAATCACAAAAATTCTTCAAATTCGAATATGAATGTCATATCCTATCTCAATTTTGAAATTTTCAATTCATCCCTAACTAACTTTTAACTCTATCTTTTACCAAACAGAATCACGAAAATTCTCTGAATTCGAATATGAATATCGTATTCTATCTCAATTTTAAAAATTTCAACTCACTATCCCTAACTATCATCTATCTTTTACTAAACTGAATCACGAAAATTCTTCAAATTCGAATATGAATATCGTATTCTATCTCAATTTTAAAAATTTCAACTCACTATCCCTANAATTCGAATATGAATGTCATATCCTATCTCAATTTTGAAATTTTCAATTCATCCCTAACTAACTTTTAACTCTATCTTTTACCAAACTGAATCACGAAAATTCTCTGAATTCGAGTCGAATATGGTATCCTATTTCAATTTTGAAAATTTCAATTCACCATCCCTAACTATCGTCTATCTTTTACTAAACTGAATCATGAAAATTCTCCAAATTCGAATATGAATATCATATCCTATCTCAATTTTGAAATTTTCGATTCACCATCCCTAACTATTATCTTTTACTAAAGTGAATCATGAAAATTCTCCAAATTCGATTATGAATATCATATCCTATCTCAATTTTGAAATTTTCGATTCACCATCCCTAAGTAACGTCTATCTTTTACCAAACTGAATCACAAAAATTCTTCAAATTCGAATATGAATATCATATCTTATCTTAATTTTGAAATTTTCAATTCACCATCCCTAACTATCGTCTATCTTTTACTAAACTGAATCATGAAAATTCTCCAAATTCGAATATGAATATCGTATTCTATCTCAACTTTGAAAATTTCAACTCATCATTCCTAAGTAACGTCTATCTTTTATCAAACAGAATCACAAAAATTCTCCAAATTCGAATATGAATATCGTATTCTATCTCAATTTTGAAATTTTCGATTCACCATCACTAACTATCGTCTATCTTTTACCAAACTGAATCATGAAA
>NW_025223488.1:0-462 GCF_014066325.1 Apis laboriosa | reverse complement strand
CCTCATTAAAACGGCTGTATCTCCGAAAATGTTGGAGATATATGGGACTTCCTGAGCGCGTTTCAAGCGGGAAAGATTGCTCTTTACACTGAGTCTTCACTGTTTACGCTAGCACAAGCGGTTCATACGCTATGGTCGTATAAAGAAGACGAAATTTCAGAATATTTAAAACAGTGCCTCATTAAAACGGTTGTATCTCCGAAAATGCTGGAGATACATGGGACTTCCGGTGCGCGTNCAAGCGGGAAAGGTTGCTCTTTACACTGAGTCTTCACTGGTTACGCTAGCACAAGCGGTTCATACGCTATGGTCGTATAAAGAAGACGAAATTTCATAATATTTAAAACAGAGCCTTATTAAAACGGCTGTATCTCCGAAAATACTGGAGATACATGCGACTTCCGGAGCGCGTTGCAAGCGGGAAAGATTGCCTTTACACTCAATCTTCACCGGTTACGGTAG
>NW_025223487.1:0-1041 GCF_014066325.1 Apis laboriosa | reverse complement strand
TAATCGAATTTTGATTATTATTTTCACTGCTTTTTTGCATTCGATGCGTGGGATGGAAAAAAAAAAAATTCTTATCTTCCATCTATTTTAATATTAAATAGAAAAAATTTTTGTCGTTTCTTTTACGACAGAAAAATGTATAATAAAATAAAAAAAAAACTACTGGTTTATAAAATTCAAAATAGCGTGGTGGATCAGAATTATTCATTTTTGTATCTTTTAGGAAAAAAATTGTTGGAATTATATATATATATATATAATATATATATTAAATCTGGATAAGAGGTTTTTACTTCTCGATATTGATATTTATATTTATATTTTTCCACATTTTTTGACAAAAATTTTTTGAATATTTGTATTATTCTGGATCAGTAATGGAAAATAACTTATCTCGTGATTTTCCTGAGATGATATCTTTCTTCAAATATGTGTGCATATGACACATTTTGGTATGTAGAATTCTAGTAAAATTGGGACATGGAAAGATGTCTACGTTTGTGAAAGTGATCCATGACAAGAAACGAGAGACATATAAGAGAAATTCTAGCAACAAGGAAATAACCAAAAGAAAAAATTACAGCAATAAAAAATATAGCAAAAATACATCAGAAAAGAAATTGTAGCAAGGAAGAGAGAACAAAAGAGACCAAGAATGGACTTGTATTTTTTTAAAAAAGAGATAGAAAATATTAGCAGTAAGAATAACAAGAAAAAGCATGAAAAGGAAAGAAAATAATAATGTAATAGATATAAGCAAAACAGAATATAAAGTTCCTGCAAATAAAAGTAAAAAATGTTACAAAGATATTTTAGAATAAAAAATTTAGAAATTCATAAGATGAGATAAAATTTTAAGAGATGCATGCCTAAAACTTATGTTGAATTGAGATCCAAGTTTTATATTCTTTAAAATTACAAATTATTTTCTCCATCACCGAATTTCCTCAAACATAATTCTATATAATGTAACAAATGTTATTTTTATAAAAAAATCTATCTTTATATATATCAAAAAATTTCACATGTATATTTCGTATT
>NW_025223486.1:0-817 GCF_014066325.1 Apis laboriosa | reverse complement strand
CATTATTTTATGTCTTGAACAATAAATTATTTTTTTTTTTATTTGAAGTATTTTTAAATCTCTCAGTTTGCATTTTCACGGAAAATAATGATTAGAGAAAAAAACCAAGGCATATGAGAATCTTCAAATTAATTAGAATAAAATAGAATTCATATTATAGATAGAATCAGTCACTATTAGTTCGTTCAAAGCTTATAATACAAACTGTAGTACGATTGATAGATGGTCCTTTGAGTAACACAATCAGTTCAGAATATTTGTGCAAATATTCAAAGTCGTTTAGACTTTTAACGATTAATTTTCAAAAGTTTGTCCAATGATGAATTAAGAACTGATGCTCAGGATTGTCTGTCTCCACTTCAAACGCTTTGTTGACAATCCTGACACCACACACTGCATAGCAGTAGAAGAGCTGTAATTCGAATATTCAAAATCGTAAAAATTATTTTCATTTATAAAATCACGTTAACTATACTCACCCAAGATTGGAAGCTGAAATATTTTCAAAATTATTAATCATTTCATTAATATATCCAGTTTATTACATACAATTACCATCTTAATTGACTCGAATACAAAAATTACATTCACAAATTAAACTATCGTTACAAATAAATAATTAGCCTACTAGCATATTACGAGAAAAAAAAATAAAAAATTTTTCATATCATATCGATACGTTAGAATCTTGTGCCTACGCCAATGCATCGAAGTTTGGATACAGATCGTCATAGAAACAAAAATACGTGTATATATATATATATAAAATACAACTCACCAATACGTTTCGAAAAACTTCTTATTGCTACAAGCCACG
>NW_025223485.1:0-288 GCF_014066325.1 Apis laboriosa | reverse complement strand
ATGACATATTCCAACACGGTTGACTCAATGGTAATCAAAATCATTCTTCTAAAGTTCGAAGTAATTTAGAATAAGTATAATTATTATTAAATTTAGAATATTATTAAAATTATTAAATTTAGAATAAGTATAATTATAATTTATACTTATTTTCTTAAGACGCTGATCAATGATTATCAGTATCTTGATACCTATATATCTGATCATCAGCTCAATTTGAAGAATTTTCCTCTAACTTCGAATCAGGAATTGACCGCGACACTATTAGTTATTATCATGCCCTACTGG
>NW_025223484.1:0-839 GCF_014066325.1 Apis laboriosa | reverse complement strand
AGATTAGAGAAATTTGAAAAATTTAAGAAAACAGTTCACGTTTTAATAAGCCTTTATAATAAGCCTTAACGGATTGCTATTTTATAATTTTTTCTCTTTTTTTTTTCAATATCAAGTAATTAAATACTTAGAATAAACTCATATTATAAAATATATCCTGTACATCCTGCTTTCTTATTCAATTTTCAAAATCGTTATTGTTCTTAATTGTTAGAAAGAAGAAGAATTAAATAACTTCAAACTTTTTAATTTATATTCAATGCGACATCGTAATCGTAATGATCCCACGAATAATAATACAATACACATTGTGAAAAGAATCATTTTTATGAATAGGAAAAAAGAAAAAAATATGAAAATGTTAAATTTTCAAAATTATAAATATCGAAATTAAAGCATTAATAATTTCACCATACAGACAAAACTAATTAATTTACATAAATTATAAATATAAAGAAAAATAAGATCGAAAACGTACATCCCTTAAATTCGAATTCGTACGAATGGAATTAATTTTCTTCGCGAAACTGCTTCAATTACGGAACATTATGCTCCCATTGTGACCGAATACAAATGAGCCTCGGCTCATTACATAAAAGTATATACGTGTAGGAAAAGAGGGCGATTATGTACATTCATGTACATGTGCGTAAGTCGTGAAATTTTAAACCGCTCGTTAATTAAGCGCTCGAGAATTCAATCGATGCGAAAGATCAATCGAAATCACGATTTCGAGGGCAACAATCAACGATCGACACTTCTGTTTAATCGTCAGTAGTGACGATTTATGGAAGACCCTCGGTTTGCATAATTGCCGCTTATGCACGTTCAATGATGGT
>NW_025223483.1:0-372 GCF_014066325.1 Apis laboriosa | reverse complement strand
AAAAAGTTGTCAACAATTAATCGGAGAGATATTTTCCAAAAAAGAAAGAAAAAAAGAAAAAGAAGACTGGCTTAACAGAGACATTGTCACCCTTGACCGGAGTGCGAGAGTCGCGTCCAGTAGCGTGACACTTTCGGTGGTGGAANGGCGGAAATATATTCGGTCAGATGGAGTTAGCCAGGGTGTCGAAGGAGCTGCATAATAATAGAGCTGTCAAGTTACACAATCGGTGTGGTGCGTGCCTTTTTTTCTTTTTTCTATTTTTTCCTCTCTCTCTCTCTCTCTCTCTCTCTCTCTCTGTCTCTCCTTCTCGACCCGATCGGGATTTCCCACGCGAAGTATGGGGCGGATCTCGGCCCTCCTCGCCGAGCA
>NW_025223482.1:0-578 GCF_014066325.1 Apis laboriosa | reverse complement strand
CATTCCATCGACAATGCTTGGATAGTATTTTTATAGTACATTCTTCGCGACATCAGAAGTTGACTATCATCGAGAACGCGTTAAAACGAGAAAAAAAAAGTGCAGACGGATATGCAAATTTTCGTACGGGCATTTTTCGATAGAAATCGCCATTCACAGAGAATGGTTTACAGTTTTCGCGGTAAAGTTGTGCGTTATTCGAAACGCATGCTCGTACCTCGTTTCAAAGGTTTCGACCGGTGAAAGGTCACGGTTCAACCGCATTTTCGTTTTCCTAACAAAAGCACGCGGGGCACAACAGCCCCATATGGCGGCGATGCATACACGGCCATGCATTATCGGAGAAGGCCACTGTAGAATATCGGCCGTTTAATATTCCTGTCGAATTTGCATTCCGGGATTCCGGGATCGCTCGGCTGGGGATTACGATAGCGCGCTCTTGGCCTCTTTGGAATCCTCCCAAAAGCCGAGGCCGCCCTCACCCCCTCACCCCCCCTCCCCGTTCCCATTCTGCTCTCTGCGGATCGAAGGGCGAGGGACAGAGGTGGGCCGCCGGTTGTTCCGCCTCCGTGAACCTG
>NW_025223481.1:0-1376 GCF_014066325.1 Apis laboriosa | reverse complement strand
CCCCCCCCCCGCTATCATCCACGAGATAATTGCACTCGCCAAGATCGTGGATGTCGCGTTACGGAGTTTCTATCACGCTCGGTCTTTTGGGATTACATTAAATACGCCACCGTGCTTACTACGTTTTGTGTGTAACGACATCTTTTGAGGCTATCGATTTTAAGGGTGAAAATATATATATATATATACGAGAATGTCGATCGAGAGGTATTTATAATAAAGAGATACGGAGAGGGATATATGTTTGGCTTCTTCTTTTTTTAAAATTATTCCAAATCGAGAAGGTTTTAATAATAGAAACGAAAGATTGATAATATTTTATTTAACTTGATATTAGATATTAACTTGATATATTTTTTTGTTGAAAAGGTCAAGTTATCGAAGTTTGCGAAAGAAAGAGTGATCGTTTTGTACGTCGTTATATCATTGTCACCCTCTGTTCTCGATTCATCATCAACGCGAATTTAAATCGCTTAATAACTTAATAAACGAGCCATCGACTATCTTTTTTTCTATACCAACTTTCGTTCCTCTTAAAATCGATCCTTCAGAGCCCAAATATGAATTGCAATAAATAATTTATCCACAAATATTATAAAATTCAATTTTAATATCGTATAATTGTATAACGTGAATTTAAATCGGTTATAACTTAATAAACGAGCCATCGACCTTTTTCTATATCAACTTTTGTTCCTCTTAAAATCGATCCTTCGAAAGTATCACAAATACATTCCAATATTTTATATATANATATCAGCATCCTAATTATAATAAATAATTTATCCATAAGTATTACAAAATTCACTCCACCATCCTTTTTTCTATATCAACTTTCGTTCCTCTAAAATCGATCCTTCGAAGGTATCACAAATATATTCCAATATTTTATATATAATATATCAGCATCCTAATTATAATAAATAATTTATTCATAAATATTACAAAATTCACTCCACCAACCTTTTTCTTTATTAACTTTCGTTCCTCTAAAATCGATCCTTCGAAGGTATCACAAATATATTCCAATATTTTATATATAATATATCAGCATCCTAATTATAATAAATAATTTATCCATAAATATTACAAAATTCACTCCACCATCCTTTTTCTTTATTAACTTTCCTGTAAAATCGATTATCTTATATTATCTATATTATTATCTATACTTCGAAATATCACGAATGCATTCCAATATTTCATATAGCATATCAGCATCCTAATTGCAATAAATAATTTATCTATAAGTATTACAAAATTCAGTCCACCATCCTTTTTCTTTATTAACTTTCCTCTAAAATCGATCCTTCGAAGTATCACGAATGCAATCCAATATTTCATATAGCATATCAATATCCTAATTGCAATAAATA
>NW_025223480.1:0-392 GCF_014066325.1 Apis laboriosa | reverse complement strand
GTCACTCTTTCTTTCACAAGATTCTTCTATAAATATTCCAAATATTCGAGATTTTTGAAACGCTCGAAAAAAATAGAAATATTCTATATAAAAGTTAAAATATAAATTTTCAAAAAAAGATTGGAATCGATCCTTGGCCGATACACTTTTTTTTTATCAGTTTCTTCTACGCCTATGAATATTCCCAATATTTTTTAAACGATCGAATACAAAATAGAAATACTCCGAAAAGTTAAAATAAATTTTCAAAGGAAGATTAGAATCCTTGGTCATTCTTTCTTTCACAAAATTCTTCTACCTAGCCTTCCCCTATAAATATTCCAAATATTCGAGATTTTTAAAACGAATAAAACAGAAATACTCTATAAAGGGATACAAAAAAGTTGATATAA
>NW_025223479.1:0-644 GCF_014066325.1 Apis laboriosa | reverse complement strand
CGATACCACTCAATGGTTATAAATCAATTCTTAAACTTCATATTGATCGAAAATAAACTTTATACTCGACAAGATTTTTCTCTCGCGAGCAAGGAGGAAGAAGAAGAAGAAGAAGAAGAAGAAGAAGAAAAAGAAGAAATATTTAGTTAATTCTTGAAAATTTGTCATAGGAGAATATCAAGATACGGAGGATACGGTTTCCATGCCTCGAGGATCGAAGAGATGGTATCTATCCGGAGGAGTTTCTAATCGTCGTTCTGCCTAGACATTCCCTTCGCTCGTTCCATGTTCATCCCGGATTCTCGACCAGTTCCAGTCGGAGCGGCTGGACTTGCTCAGAATTTTGAGAAACTTCGCCAACCAGTTTCTCCGTTACCGCTTTCTATTCCAAGAATTTAATACTTTTGTAATTAATCTGCATTCTAACTCGTATCGATTTCTCAACACTTCTTCCAGTGATTAAACACTTCCTCGAAATACAGTAATATTCGATTAAAAATACATACCCCTTTCCTTGCATTCATGAGAAATATCTTTCCCTCTCTAGAACCACTAGACAATCAAATAATAATATTAATATTCGATCAATCAAAAAATTTGTTTCTGTAACAATTCGAGCTCCAATTTTTGAGCTTATGAACGAA
>NW_025223478.1:0-210 GCF_014066325.1 Apis laboriosa | reverse complement strand
ATTTATCGAATGGCCATTGTGGCCTTCATGGTCTTTGGCTCTTTCGAGTCAAAATTGCCAGCTCTAAATCTCTTAAACCAATTGCTGATGATCGTAATAGTTGTAGCACCACTCCAATATAAATTTCGTCTGCAGTATCATTTGCACTCATCTTTTTTAAAGCAATAAAGCATAACATGGCACAAATGCTTCCTTTGTCTATCCATATTG
>NW_025223477.1:0-509 GCF_014066325.1 Apis laboriosa | reverse complement strand
TACTAAATTTAAAATTCCAATAAACGAAATAACGAAACCTCGTACGTATTCCTAGTACTATCCAATAAACTTCGTTAATTTTAATTCCAATAATTTTTGCTTGGAATATACACAATAATAATACAATATTAATAATAAGTCTGACCAACGATGTATTCGTACCACTTTCTTACTTCACATGTTAAACTTTCAATAAACAAAATAACGAAACCTCGTACATATTCGTAGTACTATCCAATCTAAACTACTTCGTTAATCCTAATTCCAATAATTTTAGCTCTAAATATACATATAGTAATATAGTAGTAATAAGCCTGACCAACAATGGATTCGTACCACTTTTTTATTTCACACTAAACTTAAAATTTCAATAAACGAAATAACGAAACCTTGTATGTATTCGTAATACGAATACTATCTATTCTAAACTACTTCATTAATTTTAATTCCAATAATTTTTGCTTGGAATATACATTATAGTAATACAATAATAGTAATAAGCCTGACCA
>NW_025223476.1:0-1544 GCF_014066325.1 Apis laboriosa | reverse complement strand
TAAATCTGTATTTATTCTGATTTCATATAGGAACTTACTTATGCTGCCAGCCATGATGTGACAGGGAATTTGATAGAAGTTTTAATATTTTCGTAACTATTAAATGTACTGTTTAAGACAACTGAATTAAGTAAAAAGTTAAATTATGTATATATATATATAAATATTATGTACTTATAATATTTATTTTATAATATTATGTGTAATTTTTTTTTATGAACATAATTATTTATCGTATAAATATTATATATTCAATTATGTATTAACTTTTTGTGTATATAGATATTAATACATGCGCAAAATTTATCTTAATTATCAGAGTTTTTTAGTAAAATTGATAACAATAGTAACAATATTGTATATATCATTTTAATTTATAATACAAAATGGCATTACGAGTGTTATCGTTATTATATATAAATCGTACTTTTATGAGATATGGGTTAGTTATGTCTTATTTTATTTTCATATGTATATTTAAGAAAAAATTTCATTACATATGATATAATTTTATATTTATAAGTAATTAATTATATATAATTAAAAAAATATTGTAATCCTTATAGATTAACAAAAAGATTTTTCGCAAATACGGATAAAGAAACTAAAGAAGATGGTGAAATAATAGTAAGAAAAATCAAAACTGATTTGGTATCTAAAGAAGAAAAATTAGCTCAAGAAGCTAGAAAGGAAGCTGTAATTATTGTATCAGATGCTGAAGATGTTGGTATTTGTTCAGGAGTTCCAGAAGAACATATAAAGTCTCGTACAGTTCGTATTTATTGTCCTGCAAAAAATGCTATGCAGTCTGGAACAAATAATATAAATCATTGGCAAATAGACTTTGATACACGTGAACGTTGGGAGAATCCTCTTATGGGATGGACTTCAACGTGAGTATAATATTAAATTTTATTTGTTAAACTTTAATTAATATTATATTTTATTTCATAGTGGAGATCCTTTGTCTAATCTTCATGTGGCATTTGCTACAAAGGAAGAAGCTATTGCACATTGTAATAAAATGAAATGGAAATATTATATTCAAAATCCAAATATTAATAATCCTAAGCCTCGTAGCTATGGTACTAATTTTTCATGGAATAAACGTACCAGAGTTTCAACTAAATAAAGAATTAATTTATTAGAGAGATTATTAAATATAGTTTTAAATGTAGTTATAATCTATAATAGTTTAAATATTTGTGTATGTTTTAAATTATAAATTAATGTAATATTTTAAATTAAAAATAAACTTTTTTTAAATTAATACAAAAGTAATATTATATACTTGAATAAATTTCAATGATAAATTCCACAATTTATTTTTTAGTAATAGTTATATATATATATCATTCGTACATGATTAACATTCTTATTATTCACTTCTTATTAATATTATTAGCAATTTATTATAATATCAGATTTAATTGTAGACTGTGTATTTCAAGATTTAGTATTTGCTTGCTCATATTAGCTTATAAACTATATCAAGCATTGTATAATTAATGTTGTAAAAAAAAAGAATATTTGATAAGTATATG
>NW_025223475.1:0-451 GCF_014066325.1 Apis laboriosa | reverse complement strand
GTTGCAAGCGGAAAAGATTGCTCTTTGCACTTATTCTTCACTGGTTACGGTAGGACAAGCGGTTCATACGCTATGGTCGTATAAAGAAGACGAAATTTCAGAATATTTAAAACAGTGCCTCATTAAAACGGCTGTATCTCCGAAAATGCTGGAGGTACATGGGACTTCCGGTGCGCGTTGCAAGCGAGAAAAATTGCTCTTTACACTGAGTCTTCATTGGTTACGCTAGCACAAGCGGTTCATACGCTATGGTCGTATAAAGAAGACGAAATTTCAGAATATTTAAAACAGTGCCTCATTAAAACGGCTGTATGTCCGAAAATACTGGAGATACATGGGACTTCCGGTGCGCGTTGCAAGCGGGAAGGATTGGTCTTTACACTCAGTCTTCACTGGTTACGGTGGCACAGGCGGTTCATTCGCTATAGTCGTATAAAGAAGACGAAATTTC
>NW_025223474.1:0-434 GCF_014066325.1 Apis laboriosa | reverse complement strand
CGGCGACAATATTTATTTACGTTTGATTCTTCTTAACAATATATTGTCAAATGGCTAGATTTTTTATCTCAAATTAGTCCATGATCGTGAGTCGAATGACGTCTTCGTTAGTCTGAGTTTGATAGTTTACGTTTGATTCTTTTAAAATATCGCTTCATAAATAGGTTCTTAACAATATATTGTCAAATGGTTAGATTTTTTATCTCAAATTAGTCCGTGATCGTGAGTGATCGAATGACATCTTCAGCGTTAGTCTGAATTTGATAGTTTACGTTTGATTTTTTCTTAGAATATCGCTTCATAAATAGATTCTTAACCTCTTTATAATCTTATGAGGTGTAGAATAATATATTGTCAAATGGCTAGATTTTTTATCTCAAAATAGTCCATTGATCGTGAGTCGAATAAATCTTCGTTAGTCTGAGTTTGATAGT
>NW_025223473.1:0-1086 GCF_014066325.1 Apis laboriosa | reverse complement strand
AAAAAAAAGAAAGAAAGAAAGAAAGAAAAAAAATTAAAAAGATTTCTCATCAATACAGGCGCAACTGGTGGTGTCGAAATCGTGAAATTTCGATGGTCGAGAGATATTCCTTCGAATGAATTGAACGACGGTGGATGCCGTCGATTCGAAGTGTCACACGAGGGACACCCAGTCGTTGCATGACGAAAACGTTATTGTCGAAAAATGTTTCTCGTGGTTTTCGATCTTTCATGATTCTTGTTTGAACGAAACGATGGCTTGTTGTCAACCTGTTCGCATGTAATCGTGCTTTGATCCGTTGAGGAAAGCTTGACAGAAAGAGTGAGAGGTAAAAGTGAACCTTTTTTGTAACTTTGTTGGCCGAAATAAAGGGGTAAAGGAATTCTCTTTTATTTCTCTTTTTTTATTTTGAAGAATTTTTCTTCTTCTTCTTTTAATGTACATTTTATATTTTACGATGCTGGCTTTAGTTGTTTAAACGAGGTATTAATTTGCGTATAATAAAAGTCTGATCTCTTGATGAAAAGTAAATATACAGAAGTGAGTGAGTTTTTTTTTTTTTTTTTTAATTATTGGAATTGAAGAACTCTTTTATCGCGATATTCAAAAGAGATAAAAATGAATTGTGGTTTGTTTACGAAGCGATAAAGTTGTAAAATATTGGTTTAAAAAAGGATACTTTTTATTTTTGATCTCTTTGCAATCTCTTTTTATTCGCCAACTTTAATAAATATTCCTCTGCGTTACTTTTAATTTTCAAAAATTTTTCAAAAAGAAAAATTCGTATTAAAGTTCACTTTTACTTTTACTGGTCAGCTATACAATGTAATTCATCTGTATCCACAAATTCATTCTCGATGTTGCTTCTTGCGAATGGGTTAAACACGGGTTTAATGTTGGAAATTTATCAAAATTATAGATAGATGAAAAAAGACATTCTAAATTCTAATTTTATTCATAATATATAACGAATAAAACATAATGAATTACTATCAAAGTCCAGCATTGAACGTCGAAAAGTCGATCAGTAATCGAATATCTCCACACGTAATCGCATGCCTTCGCAAAAAAAAAAAAAAAAAAAAA
>NW_025223472.1:0-213 GCF_014066325.1 Apis laboriosa | reverse complement strand
TAAAATCAAATCATTACCTATTAAAATTCCATATTTTTCCAAAGATCGTCCAAAAAAAGAGACTTTTTATCAAAAACGTAGAATCGCTTTTAAAATCAAATCATTACCTATTAAAATTCCACATTTTTTTAAAGATCCTCCAAAAAAGGAGACCTTTTCTAATATCAAAAACGTAGAATCACTCGCTTTTAAAATCAAATCATTGCCTATTAA
>NW_025223471.1:0-458 GCF_014066325.1 Apis laboriosa | reverse complement strand
TTTTTAAAAAATTTGTGTATTAGAATTATGTCTTTCTTTTTGTCCCTCTTACGTTTTGTACGAATGATTTTTATTGGAAATACACTGGGGAGTAATTTGTTACTCGAGTAATGGATTTTTACAAACGTTTCTTTTTTGAGGACAATCTAACGATCCGTTTTTTAAAAAATTGGTGTATTAGAATTATATATTCTTTTTGTCCCTGTTACGTTTTATACGAATAATTTTGTATTGGAAAAATATTGGAACAAGAGAGCTTTGTTACTCGAGTAATGGATTTTTACAAACGTTTTCTTTTTCAGGACAATCTAACGATCCGTTTTTTAAAAAATTTGTGTATTAGAATTATGTATTCTTTTTGTCTCTCTTACGTTTTATACGAATGATTTTGTATTGGAAAAACATTGGAACAAGAGAGCTTTGTTATTCGAGTAATGGATTTTTACAATTTTTACAAA
>NW_025223470.1:0-249 GCF_014066325.1 Apis laboriosa | reverse complement strand
TGAACGTCGCCCTCTGTACTTTCTGTTGTAATATTCCACGCATTTCAAAATTTCGTGAAATTTAATTCATTATAAAATCAGATGCGTGGAAACGAAATATCGAGTAAATCTTCATTCACAGATTCATTTCTTTCTTTCTTTCTTTCTTTCTTTCTTTCTTTCTTTTGAACAACGATCGTTGAACGTCGTTTCCTCTCTATTTTCTATCAATAAAATTCCATTTCAAAATTTCGTGAAATTTAATTTATT
>NW_025223469.1:0-5842 GCF_014066325.1 Apis laboriosa | reverse complement strand
TCCATTTTATTTTCTTTTTCCCAATTACAATATGATGAAAAAAATTTATAATAAATCAAAAATTTCCTTTTTTAATACTTTTATGTATTTTCTACGTTTTCAGCATATGAGCATAGATGTTATACTTTTTGATTGAGAAATGATTAGCTATTCACTTTTTTTATTTATTCAATTATATTTTGATGAAATTCGAATAATTTTATTATTTATTTTAATTTTTTGATGAAAAATCAATGTTAATTAGCTCATTAGTTCAATTAATAAATACTATTAACTTATAAGAAATAATATTACTAAATATATATGTATGTATATGTAATAAATATAATATTGCATAAATATAATATTGCATAAATATAATATAATATAATATTGCATTAGAAATTTTTCTTTTAATTGAATTTTAATCGAACTGCATTTTTCGTAGTGATTGAATTCTTATCCTAATCTCCAAAATATAAATATATAAATAATCCTGATAAAATCATTGCGATAATCGGTAAAATGTATCACAAAAAAAATAACTTCATTAATTTAATAATATTCTTTAAAAAACAATATATACAAATTATTCTATTTTATATTTTGAATATTTTTAATTTTTCTCCAGAGATCTGTATTATTCCGAAGATAAAACTGCAAATCTTTTGAAGATTCTGGGAGAGTCTTCAACAGATGATTTGCATATGGTCTTTATAACTAAGACACGAATTAGATAAAAGTAGTAGTATATATCAGAAGTAAATATAAAAAAATCCAACAATAAGTATGCGTCGATCTAAATATGTGATTTTTTATTAATACTGAATATGATCAGAATTCGAATAGAAAATAATAAAATAGATTCAAAATAAATTTTACTACTGTTTGATTAAATAAAAGAAATATAAAGAAATATAAAGAAATATAAAGAAATATAATAATGTATGAAATTCTCTTTTTTAATTAAGATAAGTTACGATTTCACGTATATTAAATCATATACTAAATCAAGATATAAAAATAAGATATTTAAACCTATACATTTCTATCTGGTTTGACAAAAAGACAAGAATTGAAGATACTTTTTTATATCTAATATGATTTTATATATTTTAATAATATTTTATGATAATAATTATGATAATAGAATTATAAATAACTAGTAATTATTTTTATTATTAAATAAATCATACAATTATTATTAATTTATACAATAATAATAAAATTTAAAAAATTAAATGGATTAAATTTAACTGATGAATTAATATTATAGCTAATTGCGAATTGAAGAAAGTAAATCGTTTCTTCTTTAATGCCAACATGATATAAGTTTTAAATATATAAAGAATACATTATATAGGATATAGAATTTCAAATGTTATAATAGCTCATATGAGAACAATTGATTATCGAAGTCATGATTATTAGAATATGGATTAATAATAAATTCGATTATCTAAATTATATTATAAAGAAAATAGGGAAAAAGGAAATTTTGTATTTCATTTTGGTTTACACCGAAAACTTTTAACAGTAATTTTACTTATATTATTGGAACACAAAAAATACAATGAAAAAAAGCGAAAATTGTTTTCAATCCCAAACGACATGCGAACGGTGATAATTATTGTCAAACAGGATATATAACTAAAGAATGTTAAGAATATGTGCTTAAAAATGATATACTCATATTAATGGTAAAATTGTAATTTCTGTAAAATCATAGACAACATACATACTATTAATATATATATTAATATACACAGAAAAGACAGAGAATATACATAATATACATAAATCTTTTAAGTCACGACATTTGAGAGTTTCTTTGATAGACAATTATGTTTCAATTCATTATTCATTGTCATTTTAATGATAGTTTTTCAACATCCATGCTGCAAAAAATTAGACTGTGTTCGATTACGTTTAAATTTAAGTTGAGGAACAATATAAGTTATAAAATTGCAAACAATATAAAATTGAATAATAAATATAAACTATTTTTTGATTATAAAATATATATATAAAATATAATGTTCATAAAATATTAAATTATTAATGATTATATAAATTATTACATATTAATAAATATGTTAATAATTATTTATATATATGTAATATATATATATATATATATATGTATTAATATATTTATTTTATTATATATGTACATGTTATATATATATATTTAAATTAAAATTGAAATAAATGAATATGTATAAAATATGAATATGTATGAAATAAATGAATGTATACAATATATACAATATTATAAACAATTTAATTAAATAAATAAATCTATTTAATAATATTTATATATATTAATTAATATATTTATTTAATTAAAAAGTTAATTTATTTAATAAAAAAATATAAATTAATGTATGTAATAAATTAAAATTAAGATGCAATAATTAATAAAAATTTTAACATTAAAGATATTAAGGAAGGATATTAAGGATATTAAGGAAATATATAAAATATTTAAATAAATATAAATTTAAATTAAATGATATTAAATATTGGATTTATGAATTTCTTATATTTTAATATATATAATATTTATAGTAAATAATGTATCTATAAAAAATATTATTCAGAAAAACAATTTGACGTATAAATATTTTTCAGTTATAATAATGTTAAAATATTTTAGAGCATTAATATAATTATAGTATGAGCATTAATTTATGTAGTAAATAATTACATTATATAATTAATAACGTTGCTAATGAGTAAAGATTGTTATAATTGCAGCAACAGGTAATTGTTTATTAGATTTATTTATTATTTGATGTAAATATCTTTTTTATCAAAAACAGAAAGAAACGGAAATTAATGTGGAATGAAAATGAAAACGACAATTTTAAAAATAAGTATCATTTTTTCCTGTTAATCAAAGTTGTTAAATCAAAGAATCTATCTTTTCATATATAGTACGCACTGTATACAAACAGTAAAAAATTTTGAAATAGAAGAATTCATTAGAAGTTTCGAAATTTCAATGTTTCGAAGATTCATACTATTTCTAAAATAAATAGTATATATTTATTTTAAACTAATATATATTTTTTATAGCTGTATTTGATATATATCTAATGATAATCGTACATGTATACTTGCAACGATTATGTTCTTCGTTATTACATATATTATATAATTGGAAGTTTAACTTTAATTTAATCATGACCTTAATGAATATATTTACTATGATATTTATTCTATAAAAATTTTTATGAAAATGGTATTTATTAAACTATTGTATTGTAATAATTATTAAACATTGTATGATGTAATTTCCAATATCACGATTTTCTAACATATTTTCCATATTTTTCTTTCTTTTTCATACCGGATATTGTGTGGGGGATTTAATCGATGCAGCTTATAAATTGATGAATAATATACACTGTTGTATTTTCATATTCGCACTGAACATTGGATCATATCAACATTGTGAGTGATAGTGATAAGATATTGGTAAGTTATTTTATTCTCATATTGAGAAATGATATTTTCTGATAATTATATATTTTCTGATAATTATGACAGATAGAGAACGAAGATTTTGAAAAGTTGATTGTGGTTCGTGTTAAAGGAATTTTTTGTTATTCAAATCAATTATATTGAAAGTCAATATGTTCAATATCAATTATGAATTATTATTAAAAATAAAAATAAAGAAGATTTTAGAAAAGATTAAGTGATAATTTATCAAATACTAATCATATCTGACAATTACTTATGTAACTGGTGAATGAATGATTTTGAGAGAAATTCATTTATCTATTAGAGATGAATTTTTTCAAAGAAGTTGAATAAGTCTTATATAGACATCTATGTGATGATAGTAATTTATATACCTATATAGATATATATTATTATATTATTATATCTCTACATTATATTAAAATATTATATAAAGACAGCATATTAAATACAGATACCAAATATAAAATATAAATCGATAATACTTTCAATTATAGTAAATGTTAAAAATTTTCTTTTGACGGTCTTATATAAAATTATAATTATCGGACGGCGAATATTTAACTATGGATATTTAATTAATTTAGTTTAATTGCAAAATATAATCACAATTTTTTATTTATATCTCAAATTCATCGTTATCATTCTTATAACAAAATAAGAAATTTTACTTATTTCTTCTCTCTCATTTTTGGATTAATTAACATAATACAAAATAGTGCTTGTTAATTTCTTCATGAATCATTTCTCTGAAAATTAGAAAACAAACATAAAAGAACGAAATAATTAAACTACTAAAATTTAAATAAAAAAAAATAATTAATGTAAAAAAATAATTAATAATCGATTCTTTAAAAGTCTAAATATCAAAAAAAAAATCTTTGATTTATTCAGAAATTTTCAAGATAAATAAATCATTTACTTAATTTCAATGTTAATCACTAATGTAATAGACAATTATTTCTTGTTTTAAATTGAATAACAATTTAAAATTAATCAATTAAATACAACAATTAGAAATACGAAATTAATTTAAAAACGATTGATTAATTATATGTCAAATATTATTTTACCTAAGATAGTTGGTTAAAAGTAATACTACTTTGTCTCTCGAAAAAATGCTTTTAGTATGTTAAATTTCAAACATGTTTTTTGGCTAATCAAAAGTAAAAATTAAAATTTTTTTTTAATTTATTACAATGTAATATCACTACAAATAATTTTAATTTACGATAATTAAAGAACGATGTAAGATCATAAAAATTCAAGATAGTTCCAAAATTATTAGGATTATTTCAATGAGTTTTTGAAATCGATTTTAAGAATAAAAAGATAAGAAATAATAAAAATTCGTGAATTTTCTATCGCAACAATTTCTTAAGGTAGCAACTGAGAGGAAAACGAGATATGTGCTTAAATAGTTATGTTAAATATTAATTATGAATTATTATTAAAAATAAAATGTTAAGTATAAGGGAATTTAAATATTCCTTTATTAGAACACGAGATATTTCATCAAAAAAGTTTACATTCATGTTAAAAAGATAAGAATAAAGAAAAATAGGGAATATATTTCAGTTTTACAAATTAATTTTTTTTTGGGGGGGAGTTTAAAATATTTTCAACGCAATTATTATTTCATTTTGTGTGAAATTCATTTGTTATTAAATATATTTTATTAGCGATCTAAATGATAATTATATGCAAATGTAATTCGTCATTAATGCATTTACGACTAACCCTGAAATTCGTTCTACGTAAATTGCTGATTTATATACTGAATGATATTATGATTTTTTTGTTTCTTATGCATATTATAACATACGATAATGTATCATATATATTATGTAAATAATGTATTATATACATGCTAAAAATAATTAATTTTATTAGACAAGCTTTTATAATTAACGTATCATAAATTATTTTTTCATAATTAAAATATTTTTTGTTTTTAGAAAAATAAATTATGTACATGAAATAATATTTATTAAAAGTTGAAATAAAGATAAATATTTTCTAAATGATTACCAAAAAAATTTTAAGACTTACGTATGCAAAATTAAAAGAATTTGACTAAAAAATATTCAATATTATATCTCTATAATAAAATAATGTGTAATAATGATTTTACATTTTTTGATAATATTGTCATTGGATCTCGATTATAAAGACATTTTATATTCCAATAAAACCATAAGGAATAAGCAATTGTTAATTTTCACGAATATTTTCATATCATATACCACATATCGATACTTGTAGATATTT
Source organism: Apis laboriosa (assembly GCF_014066325.1). NCBI lineage: Eukaryota > Metazoa > Arthropoda > Insecta > Hymenoptera > Apidae > Apis > Apis laboriosa. Next base: position 100 of record NW_025223469.1, on the reverse strand, counting down.
GTTTTTAAGAATAATCCGATATAATAGAAATCAATAAAATGATTTGTATATGTTAAAAATTGGAAGATCGATAGAGAAAATGCAGTGTTTGCATTTTAAT
>NW_025223468.1:91073-94974 GCF_014066325.1 Apis laboriosa | reverse complement strand
AAAGTAAATATGTATGGTACAGAATAAAATAGAAAATAAAACAGAATAAAATAAAGTAAAATAAAGTAATATAAAGTAAAATAAAATAAAATAAAATAAAATAAAACAAAATAAAATAAAATAAAATAAACTTCTCTTAGACAAAGTATGATGACGTCCATGTTGCAACTCTTTCTGCTTGTGATGTTGGACGAGTCCATGTTTCTTTTTGGACGAGTCCACTTATTCTTTTGGACGAGTCCATTTATGCTTTTGGACGAGTCCATATAGAACAAATAAAAAATTTGTAAAATTAAAATAAAAAATTATGAATAAACATATAAAATATATAAATTCAATCAATTATATTAAAATAAAATATTAATTAAATATAAATTTTATTTTAAACGATGTTTAACATTAGCTAACTGAAATTGTAACTGTCAAATAAATGAGTGAAAATAAAACGAATTTAAACGAAAAAAATTCACAATTACAGCAAAAACTTATTGATTGAACAATATATCGCATAATATAAGAAAATAAATCATAAATGTCAAAAAAGAATTGTATTTTTAATATAACTAATATCGATAGGATAATGATACGCACGTTATAATTTCGAATTGCGTAGTTGGGGGAAGGGAAATGCGCAACAAGTCGAAACATGTCGAGCATAACACGAACGCGAATCCCCAATTTCTTGGAAATATTACTTAGCTATTATAGAAAACATATCATCAACCTCAAGAATAACATTGGACGAAAAAAAAGAAAAATTTATAAACACTATACAAAGGACGCAAATAGAAACCCAATATGTATCGCTGATAATTTAATATTGTAAAAAAAAATTTGTATATAACATTCTGTTTTAATACGAATAAAAATATGATATAAAAACTTATTCTAAGCAAACCTATCCTTATTAAAAAAAATGAAATATCAAAATTATTAATTCCGAATCGTCCTGCTATGTGTAATATAAATCGTTTTTTCTTCAAGCTATACCGATAATCGAACGATAATTAGTGCAAATGAAAATTAAAACCGTAAAACAGAAACATAAAAAAATTATATAAAGATAAAGCAACGAACGAAATCAAATCTCAATTCAACGAAATACGAAATACCGGTAATCTTGACGGTCGAAATAAATGATCGATGAAAAATGCACAAAAAAAGACAAAAAAGTAGATAATTTTGTTACATAAGAGATAATGGAATATTAAATAAACGAAATTAATAATAATTTATAAAAATTATAATAAAATATGAACAAAATTACTTACTGCGCAGTTGATTCACCAAAGCCGGTACACGATCACAACACACGTCTTACCACTATGACTTTCCACAGAAGACTGACGCCGCGCGCCAAAATTCTCCTTGACGCTCTCTGATTGGTTGACGTCCTAAGCAAATTCGATATAATCGAAATCGCATCGAAAAATAAAATATTGCATAATATATTTTAATTATATTAATTAAAAACAAAATTTTAATATATTTATGTATTATTAATTTTTAATTTATTAATTATTTATTTAATTTCTATATTTATACATTTTTTTTTATTAATTAATTTATTTATTGATTTATTTTTCGATTATCGATTTATCGATTGATTTATTTGTACATTTCTTTGCACACATTCTTATTTTATATATGTGTATGTATATTTATATATATATATATATATATATGTATGTATCAATTTATTTATTTAATTATTTATTTACATATTATTCTATTATTGATTAATTTTTTTATCCATATAATTATTTATCTATTTGTCCAATGATTTATTTATAGATTTATTTGTAAATTTTTTTTAAATTTGTCTTATTTGCTCATGAATCTGAATCAATTTATTTATTTCCCTATTTCTTTCTTCATTTCTTTATTTTTATATTATATATTATCTATCATATATTATATTATTTATTTAATTCATTTATCTACTGATTTATTTATAAATAATAATATAATATTTTTAAAATTATACTCTTTTGCATTTATACATACATCAATTTATTTATTTATTTATTTATTTTTCATTTTTTTAATGAAATACTTACATATTATTGCAAACTTCACTCTTTTGCACAAATGTACATATATTAATTAATTAATTTTTTAATTATTCACTTTTTGGTTATTTATTTATAAACATATATATATAAATCTTTTATTTTCAAAAGTTACAAATATAAATCTCTTCTTTAATTATTTATGAATCTATTTATTCATTCAATTATAATTACTTATTTGAATATTTTTTTATTTTTATAGACACTAATGATCTTTTTTCCAAATAATTCAATTTTTATTGCATCTATGTTTTATTTTCATCAAAATTATTTACAGACTTATTTATGTGTTTATTCATTCATTTATTTAAAGATTTATTTGTAGATTTTGTTGTACACTTTTATGTTTTGCTTTTTTATGTTATTTATTTTGTTATAAATTCTCATATTTATTTACATAAATATTTTTGTTCTCATTTATTTATTTATTCATTTACTTAGTAATTACTTATTTAGATTTTTATTTGGATAATTTTTATTTTTTATTTTATTTTTTATTTTAATTTTTATTTGTTTTTTTATTTTTTAACATATTAATAAAATTATTCAAATTAGAGAAATAAAAATATTATTTGACAAAGAAATAATCATATATAAAAGTAAAAATGAAACAAAAAATGAAAAATTAAATTCATACATATATAAGTGGTAAGAGGAAGGAGATTTTTACAATATTTTTACAATTAAATCATTTAAAAAATTAATAACTAAATAAATCAATAAATAAATTGATGTAAAAATATAGTTTCCAACAATGCTTATAAATAAAGCATTAGAAAGTTAAATAAACAAAGAAATAAATTAAAAAAATAAGTGAATGAACAAAAAAATGATGTCTTCCAGAATGTTTATAAATTATTCATTAAAAAAATGTATAAAATAAACAAACACATTTCATGATAAATAAATGAAAGTATGTAGATATTTGCTACAATGTTTATAATTAAATCATTTAAAAAGTGAATAACTAAACAAATAAATAAATAAATTGATGTGTGTACAATTGTGCAAAAAAATAAAGTTTGTTACAATGTTTATAATTAAATCATTAAAAAGTTGAATAAACAAAGAAATAAATTAAATAATCAGTGATTCAACAAAAGAATGCTGTTAATAACAATGTTTACAAATTATTCATTAAAAGAGAATATAAATAAATAAATAAATCAAATGATAGCTAAATGAACAAGAGAATCATATTTGTACAATAATAACAAAAATTACAATTAAATCATTAAAAAATATTAATAATTAAATAAATTAATAAATAAATTGATGTAAAAATAAATGTGCAAAAAAATGAAATTTGCTACAGTATGTATAAGTATTTCATTAAAAAAGTGAATAACTAAAGATATAAATAAATAAGTTAAAATAAATATAATTGTGCAGAACAATAAAGTTTGTTACAATGTTTACAATTAAATCATTAGAAAGTTGAATAAACAAAGAAATAAATTAAATGATCAGTGATTGAATAAAAGAATGATGTTTATAACAATGTTTATAAGTTATTCATTAAAAAAGTGTATTAATAAATAAAATTATTAATTCGGAAATTAAATGAACAAAAGAAACAGGTTTGTAAAAATATTTTAAAATAAATCATTAATAACTAAATAAATCAATAATTTGATGTAAAAATAAATGTGCAAAAGAATGAAGTTTGCAAAAATTCTTACAACTAAATCATTAGAAAGTTGAATAAACAAATAAATAAATAAATTGCTGTATTTATAATTATAAAACAATAAAGTTTGATACAATGTTTATGAGTTATTACTTAAAGGAGTACATAAATAAATAAATGAATTTAATTATAAATAAAT
>NW_025223468.1:87545-90826 GCF_014066325.1 Apis laboriosa | reverse complement strand
AAAGAAATAAATTAAATGATCAGTGATTGAATAAAAGAATGATGTTTATAACAATGTTTATAAGTTATTCATTAAAAAAGTGTATTAATAAATAAAATTATTAATTCGGAAATTAAATGAACAAAAGAAACAGGTTTGTAAAAATATTTTAAAATAAATCATTAATAACTAAATAAATCAATAATTTGATGTAAAAATAAATGTGCAAAAGAATGAAGTTTGCAAAAATTCTTACAACTAAATCATTAGAAAGTTGAATAAACAAATAAATAAATAAATTGCTGTATTTATAATTATAAAACAATAAAGTTTGATACAATGTTTATGAGTTATTACTTAAAGGAGTACATAAATAAATAAATGAATTTAATTATAAATAAATGAACAAAAGAATGATGTTTTCAACAATAAAAAAAAATTATAATTAAATCATTAAAAAAATAAATAATAAATAAAATAAAATCTCAATAAATAAATTGATGTATAAATAAAAGAATACAAAAGAATAAAATTTGCTACAATGTAATGTATTTCATTAAAAAAGAGAATAAAGATATAAATAAATAAATTAATGTAGGTGTAATTGTACAGAACAATAAAGTTTGTTACAATGTTTACAATTAAATCATTAGAAAGTTGAATAAACAAAGAAAAAAATAAATAAACTATGTACAATTGTGCAAAATAATGAAGTTTGTAACAATATATATAAGTATTTCAAAAAAATAAATATCTAAATAAATAAATAAATAAATAAATAAATAAATTAATGTATGTATAAGTGGAAAAGAGTATAGTTTTAAAAATACTATTATTATTTATAATATAGTATTTATTATTATTATTATTATTTATAAATAATTATATTATATTATATTATATTATATAATTATATTATATATTTATAAATAATTTAAAATAAATTATTATTTATAAATAAATCAGTAGATAAATGAATTAAATGAATAATATAATATATGAAGATTATATATAAATATCAAAATAAATAATTAAAGAAAGAAATAGAGAAATAAATAAATTGATTCAGATTGATGAGTAAATAAGACAAATTTAAAAAAAATTTGCAAATAAATAAATCATTGGACAAATGGATAAATAGTTATATGGATAAAAAAATTAATCAATAATAAAAGAATGTGTAAATAAATAAATAAATAAATAAATAATTAAATAAATAAATAAATGCATATTTTTACATATATATATATATATATATATATATACATATACATATATAAAATAAGAATGTGTGCAAAGAAATGTACAAATAAATCAATCGATAAATCGATAATCGAAAAATAAATCAATAAATAAATTAATTAATAAAATAATGTGCAAATATGGAAATTAAATAAATAATTAATAAACTAAAAATTAATAATATATAAATATATTAAATTTTTGTTTTTAATTAATATAATTATAATATATTTTGCAATACTTTATTTTTCGATGCGATTTCGATTATATCGAATTTACATAGGACGTCAACCAATCAGAGAGCGTCAAGGAGAATTTTGGCGCGCAGCGTCAGTCTTCTGTGGAAAGTCATAGTGGTAAGACGTGTGTTGTGATCGTGTACCGGCTTTGGTGAATCAACTGCGCAGTAAGTAATTTTGTTCATATTTTATTATAATTTTTATAAATTATTACCAATTTCCTTTATTTAATAATCCATTATCTCTTATGTAATAAAATTATCTACTCTTTTGCCTTTTTTTGTGCATTTTTCATCAATCATATATTTCGATCGTCGAGATTTCCTACTTCGTTGAATTAAGATTTGATTTCTCGTTCATTGCTTCATTTTTATATAATTATTTTATATTTCTGTTTAACGATCTTTTTTCATTTAGGCAAATTATCATTCGATTGTCGTTAAAGCTTGAAAAAACAATTTATAGCATATACATAGCACGACATTCGGAATTAATAATTTTGATGTTTTATTTTTTTTAAAAAGAATTACTTTTGCTTTGACATTAAATTTATATATCATCTTTTTATTCATATTACAATAAGATGTACAGATTTTACTTAATAATATTAAATTATCAGCAATACATATTGGTTTTCTATGTGTCCTTTATGTAATGTTTATAAATTTTTCTCCTTTTTCCTTCAATGTTATGCTCGAGGTTGATGATAATAGTTTTTCATAATAGCTAAATAATGTTTCCAAAAAATTAGGGATTCGCGTACTTGTCTTGCTCAACATGTTTCGACTTGTTGCCGAATTATTGCGCATTTCTCTTTCCCCTAGTTCGCGATTCGAAATTGTAATGTGCACATCATTGTGCTATCGATATTCGTGATATTAAAAATTCTATTCTTTTTTGACATATATTATTTATTTCTTTATATAGCGATTTATTGTTCAGTCAATACGCGTTTGTTATAATTGCTATAATTCGTTTAAATTCATTTTTTTTTTACTCATTTTTTTGACAGCTATAAATTCAGCTAAGTAATATTAAACCTCGTCTGAAATAAAATTTGTATTTAATTATTGTTCTACTTTAATATAACCGATTAATTTTGTAAATTTTATATGTTTATTCGTAAATTTTTATTTTAATATTACAGAATATTATTTATTTTACATGGGATGGTCTAAAAAGAATAAATGGACTCGTCCAAACGGAAAAATGGACTCGTCCAAAAGTGTACATGGACTCCACCAAAAGAATAAGTGGACTTGTCCAACTTCACGAGCGGGAAAAGTTCCAATATGGACGCCACCATACTTTGTCAAAGAGAAGTTTATTTTATTTTATTTTATTTTATTTTACTTTATTTTATTCTGTACCATACATATTTACTTTGTTTCTATTGAATCGTTTTTATAATGAACATTTACTAATATAAATATTAATACTTTTCTTTAATTCATAATTTAAAAATATTTATTCTATAAAATTTTTTATTCGTGAAAAATTGATAATAATCAGTCCATAGTTTTAATAAATAGTAATACTTTTTGAAATAAATATATCCGATAGAAAGGAGAAGAAAACTATGGAAAAAATATTTTCTTTAGTAGCTTCTTTTTCTATAGATTCCCCTTGCCCCAACTAATATAGATTTATTTTCAGAAATTTTTTTTATGATCGCGCGCAATGCGATCGGTAGATTCAGTGTTTGCTTCGTAACAGTTTTTTGATATTTCAGAGCATGAAAGCTCTGATTAAATTTATTTATTATAATCGCGAAATTAAAGTCAGTGTTTGTTCGCCGATTGAAAATTATACGGACGGGCT
>NW_025223468.1:30683-86305 GCF_014066325.1 Apis laboriosa | reverse complement strand
TTTTTTTTTGATTTATTACGTTATTTGTAACATTTTCATTTTGATTTTTGAAAAGTTTGTTCGTTTAGTAGATTATTGGCAGTAGTCATCCAGTGTATTATATATTAGATAAAATGAATAATGGATTGAAGCATGTCCTAGATACGAGTTTTTTTTTTTTTATTTATTTTTTATGTTTTGTGTCCGTAGTATGGTAGGGTAAGAATGTTTCAAGTAAGGCAAATAGAACGTATGATAAAACATAAAAATATTAGTTTCTGTCTATAGAATTTGCCAAATGAAATATTCACTGAAAGAATTGAAGTTTAAGGCATGTGGACATAGTAAAATTCTTATGTTTTATATAAGAAACTGAATGGTGGTGACATCTTACGGGACTTTTTGTCGTATGTTCTGAATTATCAACGTCAAAAATTAAAATTTTTTTTGAGAATATCTAGCATACCAAAAATTTAGATAATAATCGCAATAGTGAATTACTGTAAAAATATTTTTGAAATATAATAATTATTTATTTAGCAATTTTTATATTTTTGTTATTTAACAATTTGTTGTTCTTTATTTGAAATAATTACTAATATGTTTAAAGATAATAACTTATAGGAAAAAAATATTAATTAAGTAAGATTTGTCACTCTTTTATGCCTTTTTTGGAGTTTTATGGATATATCTCATAAGTAAAAATAAATATTATCATTATCTTTTGAATTATAAAAATTTTTCAAAAATATTTCAAAAGATGGCGTTGATATTCATTTCTTAGTTTATCTCTATCCTTCTCGTATCCTATCCTTGTTTCGTGTGACACTCTGTAGATGGCATTGATTTCCGTATTTATACTCTCTATCTTTTGTTCTTTTTATTTTTTTTTTTTTTTTATTTATATTTAATTTACAAATTTTATGCCCTCCAGAGACGATTTTTTTGATATCTGATTAATTTTATTGTATTTTTTATTTATTTATTTATTTTTTTTTTTCTATAATCTGTAAATTTTTTCGTAATCTGTAAATTAAAAATCTTAACAGTCTGTATTAGGTCCAATTGTTATGTCTTAAATATACATCTTATATACATTTTATATGCATTTTTATATATTTTTGTCATATATCACTTTAGTTACGTATGTATAAGTTTTTCTTCTCTGAAGTATATATCATAAAAAATGTATATATTTTCGTATATAAATTGTGTTTAAGTCAAACTATCAATATATATAAATAAATTTAATTGTAGAATATAACTAAATCGTGAATAATTTAAATTATATGTGACAATCTACTATTCATAACATTTAAAAGATTTATCAAGAAAATTATTTTTAAGATCCGTTGACTTTATCAATCTTTGTGATTAAATTGAATATAATTTCTGTATTAATCGTAGAGGGCATGCCAAACATTTAAACTTTTTGCGCAATCGGTATTTCAGGATATGAAACATGAAATTTTACATAATGTTAGGTCTTTTCTGTATCTCGTTTATGAAGCGGTATTATATTATAAAATTCATTTATAATTCTAATGAATCAGATTTATTTACCACCATATGGTATGGTGTTATCTAAATTGGAAAAGTCCCATGTAATCTAGTAATTTTTTAGATAAAGTTGTCAACAATGTTTGCAACTAAACTTGTATATTTTGTGAAGGTTACTACGTGCGTGGTTCTTGTTAGTTCATGTTTTGATATTTTTATGCCATTAAGGTATATAGTTTTGCCAAAATATGCAGTGCGTATAACCTCAAAAAATATAGTTCTGATAGTCCTTAAAAAATACATTCAACGATAAGTGTCGACGTGTAAAATGGCGTGGTTCGGTGACGGGCTGCCTAGCTTGTCGAATTTAAAGGGACAATTAACGAACTTTACAAAGGAAGTATTATCAGAGGGCATTGTAGAAGAAATAGGTGTGTGTAATTTCTTGTAAATCATATAATTAACGTAAATCATAGCCTATTATCGCGTAACGTAAATTACTGACGACTGTCAATGTAAGGGTTTGTTTTATCGAGTGAGTGCATGACGAAGTGGCGGGAAATTCAAAACGCAAAAATATAATTGAATAAACAAAATTTTGTATTCTTTTATCAATTATATGTAATATTCCAATTCTCTATACATAGATATTCTCTTTGCATAGATGAACGATCGAAAGCACTGAAGGAAGCAAATCAAAAATGTATCGAATTGCAAGAAATACTCAATTCGAAAGATGCTGAAGTAAGTATAATTTTAATTTCTAATTTGTTGATTAATAATTTATTAATTATCCAGTTTTAACTGCTGTAATCTTATGTAACACTATCATTAAAAATGTATATTATGCGTTTTTATTATCACGTATTCTAATCTTCCTCGATATGCGATATGTAAATAATTTTCACAATATCGTTATTCCTTGAATGCAAAATTATTTCCATTATCTTTATTTTTATATTTAACGAAATTTTTATATTTTTACTAGTAGTTTTTAAAGGAAGTATTAATCGATCGCTAACATATTTTATTGTAAATTTTTGACACGTACGCAGATGTCGATCACCTCGATAAGAGAATATAGTTACCCTGCGGTAAGGAATTATTTTAACAGATGTTACTTTCCATATTAAACTGGATTGAGTACAATGTAAACACGTTTACCTTATCTCGCATGACACCAACCCCGAATCCTTTCAATCCTCGACAAGGAACGATAGGAAACTGTCCTTTATTACGTATCAATCATATTTTCCACATAAAAAAGCTTTACCATTTTAAACGAATTAAACAAATTAAACGAATTAAACAAATTAAACGAATTAGAAATTTCTTTATCAATAAACCGAGCCTTCGATCTCGTGATCCTCGATCTTGATAATTTGATCGATTGTTCAAATTTTCGCTCGTCTACGAAAAAGTTTAAATATTCCATTTTCTTCGATATCGTGGCATTTCTTTCATAAAATATTACACGTTCGACCTTCGAACGTGCAATCGTTCTATCGTGCAAAAATAGTTTCAGGGGGGGATAGGGATGTCGAAGGAAGAAGGGGGGTCATTGAAGTCTGTACGGTCACATCGTTCCGGTTTGTTATCGCGGACAATTTGTGGAAGCATAAGAGGCCGAAAGCGTGCACCATGTTTGTTCGTGCTTTTGTAGTAAGCCTTAGGATCGTACCCTCCGTTGTTCTAGGAACCAATAGATAGCGATATCAAAGCTTTTCGCTATTCATTGCGCAATGCTTATGTGCCCTGCCACCCTTAGAAATATGTACCTAAGTATATAACGTTATAGTGTTAATGCACCGATTGATTTTTACCCCATACCTTGGTATATAATACGTATTATGTATATATTTGCCATGAAATATGACCACTTGTAAATCGATCGCGGTATTATATGGACAAAGTTTTAGAATCGACTAATTAATCATACGTGGACAGAAAGAATTGGATGATGAATTTGGATAATAAGGAAGTTTGTACTTTGTTCAATTCTTCTTAATGTACAAACTAAATTGTATTTCAAAATTTTTAACTTATTTATTATCTTTTACTGTAAATGTGTATTACTTGTAAGTATGTAGCTTATCTATGATTGATAAGTTTTTCAATAATAATATTTTTCAACAATAAGTTTTAATTCTGATTAGAGTTTAAAACTTTTTATTGTAAGAGTATATATATTTGTAGATTAATACAAGTTCTCGTACAAAAACAATTTTCTTTAGAAGGAGAAATAAGTATTTGTTATTTATTATTTTTCATGAAAGTCTAGATAAAAATAACGTGATAAAATAACGGGAAATTTAAAGTATAAAAATATAATTAAATAAAATTATTATTATCAATTGATGTTATTATCAATATAAATAGATTTAGATATTACTAATTGTTGTAAAATAATAATTGTACTAATCTCTGTAATATTTCATTCCATATATATATATATTTCGCGTTATTAATTATTGCAAATATGATACAAGTTAAAATAAATTTAAAAAATACATTTAATTTTTATTTAATTTTGCGAAAAAATTGATCGATTTCGCATGAAATGAATTATTGCAAGGATTGAATTCGTTACGGTCAAATATGATCGTTGATGACGAAATTATATTTAATGATATATCAAAATGATGGGCTATCGTTGTAGTGCAAACAAATAAAATTGTCCAAACTTTTTAAAGCATCTGCTAATCGCGTTATCAACCTGCTGGAATCGTAATATCGTTTTCCAATATTAACGGTCGATATCCGAGTCGTGTTCCTGGAATATAAACCACATAGTATATAGGAATAGGGAGTGTCTTTGATCGTAAAAGCCAATCGCGTATTTTCTATCAAAGGGAGAGAGGGAGAGTTTTTCGTTCAATTTCTTTTTAAAACTTCATATCGTTTTCTTCAAACGTTTCAATGTTTTTCGTTAAATCGTTCACTGGGAAACTTTTTATATTAAAATTATTTTATATAAGTTCGAAATTGCTTTGTTGATAAGCTCGTGTAAATTCGTAAAGATGATATTAAACTCTTAGTTCTCTACTGTAATTTTAATAAATAGATCTCTCTTTCAACCACGCAATTTTTCAACCATGATAGATAAACAAAAAAAGTTGAAGTTCTGAAAAAAAAAAAATATTCTCCGACATTACATCGATGTAAGTAGTAATATCTATGTGTTAATAAGTACACGACACTTCATCCACATTTAAGTTATCTCATTAGAATTTGTTTTACGCGCCCTCAAACTTTCGATAACTCGGGAAAAAGAAATAGAAAAAGGAAAAAAGAAAGAAAGAAAGAAAAATATCCGACTATACGCGTTATTTGTGGTGAATTTAAAACGTTTCGAATCGTTTCACTTTCGTTGCTCCCACCGTTGTTCGTGGCAAGATGTTAAGTCGGTATAGGTGGAATAACGTTTGGAGAAGAGGAAGGGCGGTTTATCGCAGCGCAAACCTGAGATAAGAAAGGCAAACAGAAACGCGCATCGTATGGTCCGTATGCCCATGGCGTACCACCGGACTTCCTTCTGATTATGGTTACCAATATTTAAGTCCGTAGCATGATTACCGCGTTCTCCATGTCAGCTTTCCTCTTTCCTTGCCCCTCCACATTTTTTTCATTCCCCTTCAGGTTAGGAGATACCGATTTTTTTCGTTTGCTGTTTCAACAAAATCGTCGAATTCTAGATATTTGAAGTCGTCATAAGTATGAATGTATTTGGATTTTACAATTATCGTGTTTCATCAATTTATTTATTCGTTTTTTTTTTTTTAACGATTATAAGGACAGTTTGGAAGAGGAATGGAATGTGTGTAAGATTTTGTGTAAAATGTGATATTGAAATGTGATATCTCGAAAATATCTAATTCTTCTAATAATTTCATAATTGTAGAATGATGTCATACTTGTAATATAGTATAGTGTAATTTATTTTATAACGAAATGATTTAGAAAATTATCTGTTCTAACATGATTGCTCGATCTAGTCAAATATTGAGATAACATATTATTTCAGTGATTATTTTTCGAATTTTCTATTTCAAGAATATTCAAAGCTTCTCGTATTTCAATATTACAATGGGTGAGTAATATTTAATAGCATTTGAAATCAATTAATTAATTAGTGTCGTACTGTAATAATATAAATAATGAAAAATTTTATGAAGAACGAGAAGTTATATTACTCGGTAATATTTCACTTTAGATTTTAGGGATTAAGTTTTAAGGTATGATGTAATCACGAAATTAATAACTTAAAGTGTCTCGCGTTTAGATCGTAATTTGCATTATGAACTCGATATTACAAGGCAAGCGAATGATTTTAAGCAATTACGTTTAGCATTTCCACGCATTAAAATGCTATTAAAGTTCCTTTTCTTTTTTATTTTGCATAGATTTCATTACTACGTCGACAAAACTGCGAACTTCAAAAGGCAGTCGTCGAATTAAATGCGAAACCAAAGGAATCGGTAAGTTTTTAAAATTTGAATTTTTTAAAAGAATACATATATGTATATATTATTTGTCACAAAAAAGAAGATGTCGTTTGTAATATCGACATATTAAAAAAAAAAAAAAAAAAAGAAATTGAAAAAATATATTTCTTTATCCAAATTTGCATATTCAGTGCTTGGATAATTACAAGATTTTATTTGCATTCGTGACTCGGTAACAATACGTTGTTACTTAACTCAATTGAAAATGTTAGCTAAACATTCATTTATTTATTCTTGTATTTCTTTAATTATTCCAAAATTTTATACATTAAAATTCTTTCGTCATAAAATGTCGTCGAATTCCTACGTAATATTAATTCATAAATTTCATCGTGAAACTAAAGTTATTCAAATCCATATAGAATACATATATTTCCATAGAAATATTATTATTCCATATTAATTAATCGGTTTCGTACTTTCGTAATCGTGCAACTATGTGTAAATGCTGAATAGCAGCTGATGAGGCAGATACAAAACTGCTTAAACACAGTTCCCTCTTCGTATTTCGTTTGTATATATATATATACTCATTCTATAAACGTTTCCACGCGTTCTCGATAATAAATAACTCTTAAAATCTTGCTAAGTATACATTAACTTATAAATTCTTCTCGCATTCCGAGATAATCTCCTCTCATCCCCTTATTGTTGCTCTAATTTTTATTTCCTTAATATTTCACGTGACTTTAATGCGATTTATTTCGAATTTCTAAATGGGATTTTAATAAGATTTAAAAATTTAAAGTTAAACGGAGATATTGATTTAAAAATTTAGTACCCTTCCTTTTTAATTTTTAATCAACGACGGTGATGTTTTCAATGTACTTCGAATTCTTCTGTTACGGTATTCTTGGAACGAAAGGCGTATTCTTGATGATATTGACAGAGGTAACTTCTGCACGGAAGAATTATACGTATAAATATTTAGATATTTCGCATAATTGATTGTGATACGACGGATATGAATAAAAATAAAATCTGATACTTATATTTCAAGGAACGTATACTCTACGTACAATGTAACCATTCAACAAACGATTAAGTTTAGATTATACTTATGCTATATCTATGCGACAAAGATACAATTGAAATCAGATATTTTCTTTCAAAAATATACACGAATTTTTTTACTTAGATTCGTAAAGAAAATACGGCATTAAAATAATCAAAATAGTTAGAGATATCCTTTTGAAAATTCGGTATCCATCCATTTCAACGGTATATTTATCCACTATTTTTAATAAATCACTTTATCCTCACTTGGCGTGCACAAATTAAATTAACAGTTTAGTAACATTATCACGGTTGTTGCGACCAACTTTTCTTAATTCGCTGTCTCGTAAAATATCCGTGGAAACATCGAGAGGAACGCGTTTCACGCGTTCGAAAGTTATTCACCGTCCCATCTATCAATGGGAATAGCAGGCGGTACGCGAGTTCCGTTTACAAATGTATTCCTGAATAATATTCATTAGCTTCCTGGTGCGACGTTCCTACGTCCATAGCCGTGCAACAAACAAAAATTGCATCGCAATAGGTGTACGCAATTTCACGTGGTTTTCACGCAGCTGTTGGGCCGCGTACCATTTCATTCTGAGCTCACGACCCGAGTTCCATGAACCCTGGTGACGACCGTGTGTATGCAGAAACATACCGTGTAAGTAAGTACAAACGAGCCATTCTCGAGCGTTCCACGCCTCGACGAAATGGTAATAAAAAAAAAAAAAAAAAAAAAAAAAAAAAAAAAAAAAAAAAAAAAAAAGGAGGGGAGGGGAAAAAGGGAAAAAGAAGAAATGGAAGGCATCTAAACAATGAGCGCGTATCGTAAAGGTTCGGTTGCACGATCCACGAAGCACGTACCCTGCCACGACACGTAACTTTTACCCTGTTAACATTCGAAAGACGATAACTCATTGTTAGGTCATCGCAATAATAATCAACGATCGAGTGTCATTAAATTGCTTGCCACGGTGCGTTATTAAGTTTCGAAAGTGACGCAAGCGTTTAGAAATATGGGAGCAACACGTTGAACACGAAGAGCAGCGATCGTTGGACGGAACGTTTCAGTTCCTACTGGGAATTATTTTTACGCGAGCCCCTTTTTTTTTTTCTCTTTTGGAACGAAATGCGTGAATCGAAATGCGGTAGGGGAGTTAGTGGAGAGGTCGTGGTTCACTTGTTGCTTCCATGAAAAGGAAGTCGATACTTTTCGTCGAAGGGGAGGTTGTTGGTATCCGAGAAATTATTTCTGGATTCTCTTACGGAATTCGAATATTATTAATGAGATTGTACATATTGTACTAGTAAATTTTCTTCTTCTTCTATGATAAATAATAAAGGAATGTGTAAATCGTCGAGTTTCGGAAAAAGTTAAATGATCATACATAAATTTAGATATTTTCATCGTGACTTTTTGAATGGCTTCAATTTACGAGTCGTCTAATTATTCTATGACACGATGTTATATATTTGCTCCTAATATTAGTATATTCTCTCGTATAATTGTGTAGAAATTGATAGTAGACAAATGAAATTTTAGAAGCGGATATTCTTATTATCCATTTGACGTAAAAGAAAAAAAGAAATCTACAGAAAAAGAGTTTATAATTTATGATTCGTAACTCGTTAATTCATTAATGTCGATATTATAAAATATATATATAATAAAATTTTTCCCTGTATTAATTCGACCCTGTATTAAATTATATATTTATTTTACTTCTTTTAAAAGAAGTAAAATAAATATATAATTTAATACAGGGTCGAATTGTATGTATATATATATCTATACAAAAAATATTAAAATTTTGCAGTTGAACCAATTTATATTGTGATTAACTAATCTAGAGATAATTCAATGCGATTAACTATGCTTACACGTCGCGTTATTTAAAAAAAAAAAAAAAAAAAAGTAATCTGTTTACAAAAAATGAATATTTCAATTATATCGTTTTAGTAGATTTCTATATTTTGTTTAATATAAATAAACTAGTTTTTGTGTTTAGGCCATAATTTTGTAATTAATTATTCGTATTATGTCAAGATTTAAAAAAATAAAAAGAATGCAAATTCTTATAAAATTAAAAAATATAAAACCACTTGTATTTTAATTGTGCTTCTTCTTTATTGAGAAAAATTTATATGTATATATTCCTATTTAAGGAAACGGAAATTTCAACTATTACGATAGTAAGTATGTGCATATGTATACATCTATTTGAAAGGGAAAAATCAATTTAAACAAATGTCCCTTCAATTATTCTGAATAGTCGATTAAATTCATATTATTTCGAATAATATGTTTAAAAGATTATCCTCAATTATAAATTATTCCATTAAAACTATCACGTAACTGTATTAATTATAAAAGCAATTTTAAAATTAAACGTGAGACCGCCTGACCTTCCTTTTGGAGGCTAACCAAGAAATGAGTCATTTATATTATCTAGAACTCCAATAAATTTGTGATATAAGACTAAAAGAAAAAATATCGCTAATACAATAGGAAAAAAATAAAAACAAGTTTCGAAGCATTAAAGCTCTTCAAAAATTTATTCAATAGAAATTTATCGTTGAATAAATCTGAAGTTTTTTCTATCATTAAGGAATATACAATCCTTTTACAATTTATATTCCATGCTATCGTACAAATCTGTAACGTTACGATAATAAAAAAAAAATAAAAAATAAAAAAAAAATGAGAAATATCGTCAAAGAAAATAGTTGAAAAGACCTCTTCGATACTTGCACTGTGTGTCACATTAAAAATGTTCGCTAGGAATGCGAGATAAGCTCGATAACCATAGCCATCGCACTTTATTTCATATCTTGGACCAACAAAGGATCGGTCCAACCTCTCCCTATTTTTCCCCTATCGTGACGGACAAGATTTGAAAGAACGTTTCTTCCTCTTTCTTATTTTTTCATTTCTTTTTTTTTTTTTTTCACTTCATCATTTCTCAAATTTCTCTTTATTCAAATTAAGAAATGATTAAAGATTTAATTTATTCTGTTAATGTTTTTATTATCAGGTATGATTTCTATTTTCGTATAATCTAATGGTAAAATCTAAATTTAATAATATAAATTTTAAATAGAAACAAAGAGTATGCGTTAAATACACATACATATACATAATATAAAACTTTAAGTTAGTGCAAAGCTATTGCAATATTTAAACTACGGATGTTTATGCAAAAATTATAATTTCATGAATACTATTAAAAAATAAAATTTATACAGAGATTTCCTTTATTGTTCAAATATCATATTAAGAATTATATCTTTTTGCATATTATGCGCATTCTGTAGTTTTTTATATATTCAATATTTGATAATTGCATTAACATCCGCAGTTTAATCGTTTTTTAATACATTCTCAGGCGTTTCCGCGATAAAATGTTTATACAGTGGAAAATGTGGCGTAAAAAATAAAGTATTCGAATTAAAATTCAGATTAAAATTCAAATTAAATTCTACAAAAAGGGGCCAAACACATGCGTCTTGGACTGATCAAACGTTGTGCCATTCACGAGCACCGGATATGAACAATGACCTCTGTCACTTCGGCTTTTAATAACTTTAAATAATCAGATGTCGAAGCATCGTATCGTATTCATTTCGCCTGATCGCATAAAAATTCGCGATTAAGCAAGATAAAATTCGTTAGTGACACGTTACTCGTCGACAAACGATTCCGGCGACATTTCACCCATTGTTTTTAACAATCCTCGAATTTTATTTCAAGTTATTTCACGTTGCGTTCATTTATAACTCGTATTGGAAATTGTTTGAATTCTTATGAGCGTTAGAGGAATTAATTTTTTTTTTTTTTTTTTTTAATAATGCGTTGATAGTTATTATTATACATACTTTGTGGTTAATTTATTAACTGTGATACACTTTATTGCACTCGGCTAAATACGTTAGCTAAATATTAACTTAATAACAGCACGTTAATTATCGTTTCACAGTGTCATTTGAACTTACATTTAGCACTTATGTGTTTTCAAACGTAGTTCGATAAATAGCCTCGTCCCATAATGCCTTTGTGAAATAGTAATATACAACGTTAAAAAAAGAATTATTAGTTTTATTGATAAGAAGTTTCGATTCGGTCGAAGAGAATTTTGAAAAAAATTGAAAAAAAATAATCATATCTAAAAATACCATATAACGATTAATTTCGTAGAATGTAATGAAAATGAATCGTTAAATTATAAAATTAAATAATTTCAATATTAAAAGTAGAAACAGAATTTTTCTGTTACAAGATAAAATTGTTCAATTTTTAATAATTTTTCGAATATCTTTCGTTTATACATCGGAAATTTAAATTTCTGATTTTTAAAAATTCTTAAAAACAATTCCTAAACAATCGAATAAATTATTTCAAGCTAAAAATCTTCTCTATCCATTAATTTTCTCATAATTCACCAATGAATGTTAATAATAAAAAAGAAAAAACAATCGAAAAATCATTTCATATAGTTTACATTGTTCAGAATTATAATATCACAATTAAATTAAATATTAACAATCTTTAAAAAAAAAAAAAAGAAAATACCTTGATTTGATCAGCGTATGCGAACATTATTACTTTATTTTCGTTGATAACACATCAGATCCATGATAGGCTGAATAACAGGGGGGTGCTTAGTCTCCGGGGATGATAGTGTCTATGACTACCCCCCACGAATGGCTATAAATGTAGGTCGAACGAGCTTTCACTCCGCTTACGTGTCTACCGCTACTCTGTTCGCCTAATTAAGAATTTCGCCAAAAGGTTAGTAGAACGAACCCTTAAATGTTATTTTTATTCCTTAATATTAGAACCACCACCTACGCTATCTCTTTGAACGTTATTTTAATATCGCTTTTAATAATACCGACTAATATCATGAAATTTCATTCGAAAACAAAATATACGATATCGAATCGCTTCGTTTCTTTTATTTTTAATCGAACGATGGAATCAATAGTTCATTATCGAAAATTTTAGCAAGTTGAACGAAAGATTGCTTTGGCCGAGAGAGTGTTGACTATCGGGATTAATATCGCTAAAATTCGAAGAAAATCTGATAAAGTGGTTATGAAACATTTCCTGTAAGCAACAATTGTGATAGTGGAAATAAATTGATGATTCAACGTACATGAGATCAATTTAAATAATAAATTTATTGATGATTGAAAATGTTTTGCTAAATAATATTTATTACATAATTTAAAGATAATGAAATATATATATATTTTTTTTTATTATAAAACGAATAGTGGATTTTCAACGGATGTTGACTTAAACAAATCTAATCTTCGAATAAATTATGTAATATTGTTTTAAAAATATCAAAAAATAAATTAACGAATTATTAATAACGATCAACCAAAAAATTTTATAATTCGTAATAATTATAGTATAATATCATTTTACACGATGAATAACTATTTCAACATAATAATAATAATAATAGATAATTTTAATTTTCCATAAATCTTATCAAAACTATTTCTTACCGTGTATAAAATCAGGTTTTCTTCAAATCTTATCGATACACGTCTTATCGATACGTTTGTTTTAAAAAAATTCAAGAATATTTCTATTGAAATACAACTTTTATCACCAACTCTATTCATTTATCGAACACAAAAAAAGATCATGATACGTTTTTCACTTCCAACTCTCTTCTATATTTTCGAATATAAAAATTAACAAATTATCCAAAATCTTGAAACTCGTCAAACACGATTTGTATACATACGTTTCTCAACGATTTTTTAAAACGTCCAAACGTTTGATATCGCGAATGACGTGTCAGGTTAGATTAGTTTCCAAACCACGAAACTCGTCTCAAGTTGTCAAACAGAGTTCTTCCGTTGAAAAAAAAAAAAAGGGGGGGGAATTCCTCGTAGGTGGGCCTTCGTAGCCACGAAAAAACAGGGGAAAAAATATGGCAGTGACTCCTCCAGTGGGGGAGAAGAAATCGAAAAGAGGGGCAATCCCTCGATTATCATAATGTCACCGGTAATGTACCTTTTCCACTCTGGTTTCCTTCAGCTGCGCCCGCAGCACCCGTTCACATGAGGGCCGATAAAAATGTCCTGTCGTTAACAGTGACGCGTTGTACATTCGTGCACAAACATGTTCAAATGGAAAAGGCGGCTGCCCAGCCTAATTACATTATTCATGACCACGTCTGCGATGTTTCTCCGTTTAAACGATACGTTTTGTCAGACGTTTTTTTTAAACGAATCTTTATGCACTCCGGAAATTTCGTCGACGCGTCCGGACTCGCGCTGCAAGAACACTGGACTATTTCCTGTTACGTGTGACGATTTTAACTCGAAATTTTAATGTGTTATTTATTTTTATTTTTTTTATAATGTTGCGTATGTATAATTAACGAATATTGAATTCGTGAAGTGGAATAATTCAGTGAAGAATTTGTAATTGGAAGATTTAATGAAAATGTTTCACAAGTGAATGTTTTTTTTTTTTTATTAAATATAATAAATGTTATATAATATTTATATAAAGGAAAAATAATGTAATATTTTTAGTGTTTTTATGGAAAATACAAATATAATTTTTGTGATCAATATAAATAAATGATAAATAATATTTATAAATATAAAAGAAAAGTATTACAAATATTTTCTTAGTGTGATAATATTTAATGGAAATGACAATATTTCTGTAGAAAAATAAGTCAAGTATATTATATTTTTAAAATGATACTTATATTTAGATTTAAAAAAAAAATAGTACAAATGTATTCTAATAATAATAACAATATTTTGATAGAAATTGATACAAATACATTATTTTTCTTTAAATAAAATATAACATTTAATGTTTTAATATTTGAAAAAACATACAGATTGTTTTATTAAACAAATAGAAGATATTATCACTATATCACTTTTATATCTTCAATTAATCTTCTAGTAATGTATCTATTCTTATCTCTTCATTTGAAACAATTTGTCAAACTTTATAAAAAATAAATGATATATGTAAATACTCGTGAATTAATAAAATTTCTGAAATCTACAAATTTCTACAAATTTGATTTAGGTAGTAATTAAAGTTCCATAAATTAAAATTATATTTGTGAGAAATGAGAGAATTTTTATAAAATACAAATATTAGTAAAAATATTATCAAAATATAATGTAATTCAATGTATATAATCTTTTTTTATAATGAATTTATGGAATGCAGAAATTCTATTTGAAAAGATAATAATGCATTTGTGAAATTTATTTTGTGGAAGAATATTTTCATACAATTCTTCTCTCGTTCTTCTCAAAGATCATATTCTTTTTTGAATGTTTCGTAAAGAAATGTAGATTGTTTACATTTATCAAAATACGATTTGTATTTCATGATTTCATGAAATCACAAAATTTTATTTTTTTCGTGTGCTCAAAAATATTTTAGTAATTGTGAAATAATGACTTTCACTAATTGTAAATATTTTAAATATCTTAAAATTAAAAGTCTTTAAATATTCATTATTAGTAATGTTTCTTTAATGTATTAATGAGATAGATAAATTAATCGAACGATCAATTATATATATTTATTAATTACAATTATAGTTATTTTATATATATATTTTACAAAAAAAAATATTTTATTGAATTATCTGTAGAATGATGATTTATAAAGATCTCAGTAATTTTCAGAGATTTTATTTTTATGAATTATATCATATACATGAAATTGGACAAATTGTTTCAAAGGAAGAGAAAGAAATTTTTAATACATTTTTAATACAAAAATCAATTTAAATGCTTGATGTAATAATGATGCAGGAAGAGGTCTTTTTTTTTTTTTTTTTGATAAAATAATATATTTTTTTTTAAATATTCATCGGAAGCATTAATTTAATCATCTAGAAATTTTTTATTTTTTGATGTATTTATATTTACATCTTTAAAGAATAACAACAATATGATAAACATTCGAACTTCTCTTTGTTTTAATTTTTTGCTTGTCAAATGAAAAAGCATTTGTTCAAGAATTCATTCAATTAAAAAATTAACGAGGTTGTAAGCAAGTAAATTGACTCTTGACACGCTCATTATTCACAATCCCTACTCTCCAGACTAAAGCTCCTGTTTCACGAGCATTCACAAGTAATAAATATTTTTTTATTTTCTCAATATGAACTATTCAACACTTCAAAACAATTATAAGTTTTTGACAAAAAAATTTCTTTCTTGTTAATTTTATGTTTCAAATTCGAAAAATTCGTTAATAATTGAAACAAGAAATTATCAATCCCATAACTATTATGTGAAAAAAATATATTTCTTTAATTATTCTTTTTAATCTCAAAAACAACTTCATAAAACAGATTCTTCTTCTAATTTCCCTAAAATTGTTACAAAAACGGATCTGTCCTCTTCTCTTATTGCAAAACCTTCAATTAGAAATTAACTTAATTCTTTATTCTTTTAGTATTCTTCCGAATATTTATAAATTATCAAAACGACATCGAAATCAATTTCTAATTGAAAATATCAACATTTTCATTATCGTATTGTGCGTACATTTTCACTATCCCACAGTGAATTTGCACACACTGTAACTGAGCAACGGATAGGACAGAGCATATGGCACGATGTCCTCGAGGATCGTCATCATGGTGCATAGAGAGAGCCGTATGCGATCGCTTGCGTGCAAACACGACAGCGTTTACGACACGCTTTGTGCGTGCAGCAATCGTTCGGATGCACTTGCGTTTGTCATCGGTAAGCAGACTAATAGAACTGCATCGTGCGTGGTATGTGCACGTGCGAACTGAATATATTATCGAGTGCATCGACGAACGTATTAGCGATGGACAAAGTGACGATAAATGTACTAGAATAAGAATATAATAGGAAAGGTTCCGTTTCGTGATGGAAATGACCCTCGACAATTCTTGTACTTTTCAAGGAGAGCGGGAAAATTAATTAATCATTTCGATGGTGCGAATAATTTATATGTATCATTTGAATGTTGCAGACTCAAGGATTAACAAATAATCTGTAGGAAATTTTAAGAGAATATAAGCAAAAGCAAAGTATAGTTTAGAATTACATTTAAAGAATGAAACAATCTTTTTTATTTCAGTTTTATTTTTGCAATTATTTTATAAAAGAAAAAATTAAATTTGAACGATTTAATTAAATTATGAAATTATGAGATAGAGATAGAAATAACATTGAATAACATTTTTGTTATGAATCTCTTATTTAATATTTAAGTTAGCAAGTATATATCTATTTCTGTAATTTTAAGGATCAGCAATTATTCATGATAGAACTATTTATAATGAAATGAATCAGTAAAATTATAAGTTTATAATTATAGTTATCATCAAACGATTTAACATAATAAAAATTAAATTTCTTTAAATAGAATTTATTTCTGTATCATGCATCGTGCAATTATTAATAATAAAAAAATTAATCCATTGTTTAACTGACTTAGGGGCAGGAATGAACCTATATGATAAAATTAATCCAAAAAAGACTAATCTAAAAAAAACCTTAATATCAAAACAATCGATTGATACTATATATAATTTACAATCACGTGATATCTCAAACAAATGATGTCCCTTTTTCCCCTTCATTCATCCACTATCTTCACTTAAATACTTACAGAAAATGGACTCACTCGAATGCGAGTTTACAACAGCAAAGTTGGACTGTTACAGCACACACCGGTGCATATACGTTCTTCTACCTGAACTTCTTTTCGTTTCTCTCCTCTCAACTCGTTTTTCGTAATGCATTTTTCGTTTGCACAGGCCCGGCTGCGCTCAGGTGTACGCTAGGTGCGCGCGCGCTCACCCCTATACCTGTATAGGTGTGGAAACATGGATCAGCCTTATACTTATACCAGCACGGATCACGTATACACCGCGTATATCTTTGATATCTGCGTTCGCTTGCTGTGGCGCGAGCGTTTGTGTGTCAGCAGTAGAACGTGGCCTCTTGGTGCGTGTGCCCTCCTCTCCACGAGGAGGGTTGCTAGGTGGTAGGAGGTGGAGTAGCCGCGAACGCACAGTCGCTTCTCGACGGTTGGACGGTGAACGTGGCCGGATCGTCCAGCACGTGACGGCTATCCTACTCGGCCGTGAGCGTCTACGCGGCTGCAACCATCGAAACTTTTTTTTTTTTTTCCCCCCCACGTTTCACCCCGGATATTCGTGTGTTGTTCCAGTGGGAAGGAAACATTTTAGGGGTGGCTACGTTCCTTATAATTCACCGATGGATGAATACGAATTGCGCAAGTAAGAGGTCTCTCTCTCTCTCTCTTTTTTATTCTTTGTTTTTCCTGTTTTATTATTTTTAAAATAGGCACTCAATGGAAGACTTCTGTACGGTTCAGATAAATTTTAGAACTTGCAGGTTGGTGTTAAAGATATCGATTAAAATAAGAAATCGTGTTGAAATAGACGGTCGAATGGAACGGAAATGTTATAAGTGTTAAAGTCGTGACTTATCTAATTGACGAAGGATTTCCCCACTAACCCGTGGATCTGGAGCGTGAATACGAATGTGTGTATCGCGTGTACGTGCACGCACGGTGGAAACCGAGATAAGCGTTACTTCCATCGAGCCTATTAAAAAAAAAATCGAATCGAAACACATCGTGACAGGATTAATATCGTGTCGAGCTACTGGTGTGTATTAATAATATTTGTTACGATGAGAATCGCGTTACAATGTTACATATCGTTGATTCCTGGTAAGTTTAACTAGCTGTAAAACGAATGCGACACACGAGACTGTGAGACGGTTGCCAACCAGTGTATTACGTTTCCTCGGACTATGTCTCTGGGACAACATTTACTCTTTCGACTCGTGATGATGTAGTGTTTCTTTGAAACTTGCTTTTAACAATATTTAAATCTAATCGGAACGTGCTGTACCGTTAATGATCATTTTTCACGATCAACTTTGTTCGTAATAGAGATTAAGCTATTCGGGTGAGTTGGGTGGCGCAAAGGATACGCAACAAGTTTCCAATGGGGTACAATTTAACTTGGTCTAGTTTAAATTGAGAAACAGTTTTCCGATTAAAAATCGCTGGTTAACTCTTTGATTCATTTTTAATGCTTTTCGATCGTTACAAGTTTTTCAAAAACGATGCAAAAATATATTAAAAACTATAATTTTTCATTAATCCAGTTGGATTATCGTTACGTGATATATTCACTTTTCAATTTATAATTCCTTCTGAATTTTTCGAAAATCAAATTACGATTTTTCTTCGCAATTCTCTTAACGTGTCTCTCTTACGAAAAATCCTTCGTAATAATAAGTTGAAACTATAGACAATTGCCGTGTTATTTGCACGAATGCAAATCATGTCTGTAGACGGCGACATTTTTCATAGGGTTTACTGTTTCTCGGTGTCTGAAAATGGCTGTTGCAAACGACTCGCGGCCCATTTGCCGAGGACGATGCTCGCCACGTGTAACAATTCGCTGTTGAGAATATTATGGAGTCGGTCTGCGCAAATAAGCCTACGAAATAATTTTCCACAAACGCATTTCGAAACGTGAATAGTGCCGTGTTGGGCAAAGATTTTCAGTTTTTAATTGCGCAATTATGTCATCGATTTGTATCTTGAAAATATGAATCTATTGTTAGTGTAATTATGGTATTATAGTTTTGTTTTTGTGACAAATTGTTGTAAGATCGTGCAATAATTTGAAAAAGAAAATGTAGATAAATTAACATAAACTTGTATTTTAAAGAGACATTGAGAAGAAATTGAAAAAAAAAAGTTATAACAATTGATTTTATGATTTTTATTTTTTAGGCGAAGATTTGTTATATACACACACATCTATCCTACATAAACTGTTTAACTTTTTTTCCGAAATTTTTGAAACAACTGATTGATTTCCTTTAAAAAGTTATTCAAATTTACGAAATAGAATGTTCCGTTGATAAAATAGATGATAAAATATACGTTAATCGAAAAAGAACAACTTTCGTAGATTAATTCCGAAGAAAAGTAAATTTCAAGTAAAAGATATTTAATTTCATTAACAAATTAAATCTTAATTCGCTAAAATATTTATACAATAATGATATTTTTAATATTTTAAACATTAATCTAGTCTAGAATTTTGAGTATATAATATGTATATTAAAATATACATATTAGTTTTAGTTAAAATAGCTTCAAACTCGGAATAAGTAAAAAAAAAAAAAAAAAAAAAATATGAAACACGAGTACGCTATCGGTAGATAATAGGCGAAGGACGAATTTACCTATGATTACTTAACGAAACTGTCGAACGATTAGCTGTATATACATGTATACCATCATCTTCGTTGTAAAAGCATATTAGTTGTGTCGCGTGATAAAATTCGCGGTGCATGCTTATCTGAGCGCCATAATGGTTAACGTGCATCAATACGCGCGAAATTTTACGTTTTTAACGTGCTCTTTTTTTTTTTTTTCAAACAATAACGTTCATACAAATGAAATTTTAAAAAAGTTGGAAAAGATTTAATAAATCGTAAAAAGAAGAATTAAAATACTAATAGAACTGGATTATGAATTGATACGAAGTAAAATGAACTTTAATCATTTTATGTCATACGCGAATACGTGATATTTTATAATATATTATATTTTAAAATATGCAGTATTTCAAGAATTGATTTTTTGGTGCAATTTATCACGTTGTGTTATACTGATTTTTCATCAGTATAAATTAGATATTTAGTAAATAAATGTAATGTAATCTTTGTAACTGGAATTCAGAATAATTCAATCTCTATAAGTTGGAGTAAATCAAACTTTTATCACAATTTTTATAATCACTATCACTATTTCTACATTTTGAAGTAAATATGTATAATCGCGATCTGTTAATATCTAGACATTCGATAAATTTTTCTTTCTTTCGCAGTTGGGAAAATATTAATCATTATATAAAATTTTTTTAAAATAAAAATATTACTTAAATAGATATTAAATATAATGATAAAATATATTTATTTACTAAATCAACTGATTTATATTGGATATATATTCTATCATTTAATTTCTATTTAATAATTTATAATTTAGAAAATTCATTTAAATAAATTATACTTGATAAAATGAATAAAATAATATTATATATGATAAAACAATTTATTTAGATTCAGTAGAAACAACAAACATTCTGCACAATGAAACTCATTTTATAAATGTACATTCTTTAACGGGATTAAAAAGATGATTTAGAAAAAAAATGCTATGACAATAAATGTAAAACACATTCAAGCAATTTGAAACACATATAAATAAATAGATTCTTGATTGACGATAATTAACACAGCGATGGAAAAGAGAACCATCGACTTATTTGATACGAGAACGATATAATATTTTCAGCCATCGCTTCTATACCTGAGGTTAACAATGAGATTGCGTATCGTACGATCAACAGATTAATGTATAGCCTAATTTATCAAAGTTCTATATAGGCAGTACATTATTTCAATTGTGTCTCGATATAGTTAGTTTTTTATCGCGTAAGACTTATAGCGTTTTCGTTATCACACAATGGAGAAATAACACTTGCTATGGAAAATTAACATTTGCCAGAAAGAAACTGACGTGCTGCATAAATGCAATTATATTGAAAAATTTTGTTTAATAATTCTTGATTAATAAAGAAAAAAAAAAAAAGAAAAAGAGAAGATTAATAGAAATGCATTTAACATTCTTCTAAAGTTGGAATTGTACAAAAAATATATTAATTATGAAATAGTTACACGGCAGTTACGTGCGTTACTTGAACGGCTAATTAAATCGATCCTTGTACTTTAACCTTAGAGACAGTAGCTCTGAATCCATGGTAACGTGCAATTGCACCTGTGTTCGTGGTTTGCTTATCTATTTCTTGCATGTCATGTTTCATATATGTTGCGCTTTTGCAAAGTGATGAAACGTTACTGAAGAATCCGCTAAAAACTAAACATATTCCCAACTTTTAGGTCTTTAACCGTATATTGGAAAATCGTTTATTTAATTGCAGTTTAATTCTTTTTTTCTTTTTTAATCTCTTATTAAAAATTAAACGAAATTAAAATTTATTGAACAGTTCCTCTCTGCAGAGATGTTCAAGATAGCGTATTATCATGAAGATGTTTATCGATGAGAAATTTCTTCCGTCAACAAGAATTTTTCTAAACGAGCATTCGAGTCAAGGAAAAATTTGCTCGCAGACTTGTGTATCGTGAAAATAAAAATACTTGCAAAAGTGCACGCGTCATCGGGGCCTGTGTTCACCGATCGAGTTACGCAATACGAGTTTTCAGAACTACAGTATTCATTTTTTTTTTTTTTTTTTTTTTTCGTTATGTTTCGATGATGGAAAAAAAAACTTGCGTGAATTTATTCTGCTTGAACAGAATGCATGTATTTTCTATGTAAATTCATTCTCGATAGAAAATTATTTTAAGAATTAAATGTTTAAAAAGAGAAAATGGAATGAAAATTCGCAATAATGCGATATAAAAATTTTTTGAATCGTAATATCGTGTATTCTTTAGCTTTTACTCGAGGAAAAAAATATTTAGTTTCTCGTTAATTCTATTTACGATTTCTCTTGTCATTTTTTGAAAATTATTCGAAATTAAAAGCAACGATAATATCTTGGACATATAGCTATTTAGTCGAAATAATTTCAGCTCGTTTCTATTCATTTTTGTTAAATTATTAAATAATTCAATTGTTTCAAAATTATAAAATTCTACAATTTTTTTAACTCTTTTTTCTTTCGAAAGAATTCATCGATTAAATCGTATTTTCCAATTGCTGAGTTAATATTTCCAATATTTTATGCTCCATTTTTTCATATTTGAACTCTTTTTTAAGATACGTTTCAAATATTCTAATTTGTTCGGATTTTTATTATAAATTTCATTCAATATATGTGATTCATGGCAAATTCTTCTTTCGTAATCCATTTGAAACGAAGATTTCACTACTAATTCTATTTTTATTTCTATACGTTTACACGGGAAGTAAGAAATAATTTTATCAGTTTTAATTTTTATCTACATTCTTTTATTACTCTACCTCTCTTCAATAAATAATTTCTCAAACTTAATAACATTATTTAATAACATTAATTTTAGAAAACCAATATACCATTAATCTTCTTTTCGGATCTCGAATTCATTAATCTATTTTATAACAATTAACACAGTGCGACGAAAATTTAATCAGCTTTATTTGTCCATTGAATTAAATCTCTCTGAAGGAACAATACTTCACATGCACCAACCTAATTCAAATTTCTTGATACACTATCGCTGTTTGAAATACTTCACTTCGTACAAACGAATCGGCGAAAAAGAAGCAAACCATTCAATATATATACTTCGAATGAAAAATGAGCATCGAGCGATTGCGCGTGAAAAAAGAAAAAAAAAAAAAGAGGGGGGGAAGAAAAATGAAAAACGAAATGGTAAAAATATCCGCGAAGGTGCAAGCGTAATCAAGGTCCCCGTCCACCGATCCAGTTGCGCAATAAAACGCGTCACGTGATTATCGTGCTGGTGCTCTCAGGTAGTTCCAAGGAGGCACACGGCAACGTAACGAGACTTCTTACCGAGATTCGCAGATTTGGAATAACGATAAGTGATCGCGGATAGAATTCAGTCTAATCTTTTCCGCTTCTTTAATTCAAAAAGCCACGATGCAACGGCGACGTGTCTCGACTTTACGTAAGTAACCGTTGACAACCGCGTCCAAAGTTCAGGCTTACGATAGTGGAAAAGGGGCATTCGAGAACACGTCTCGAGAAATTTCTGTACGTCGTTTCCGAGTGTTCTGAAGGATTTTAAGGAGAGGTTTTCGAGGAGTGTGACACGAAGATTGATGAGAAATTAGGATATCATCGAATATTTTTGAAAAATCTTTTAGCCGGAAGAGACACTTCTTCGTATTTCTACGTCTGGGTTTGCATTAAAATCATTTGTAAAGAGAACTTTCGTACTTTGGAATTTTGTGAAAAAGTGGAATTTTGTTTTTTTTTTTTAAATTTTACACGAATTGAATCAAAATAAATAAATTCTCTACTTATTATTTATGAAGGTTTTTCTCATAAATAATTTTAATGTAGAGAACTTCTTTATCTACGAAGGGGGGAGATAATTATGATTTTTTGTGTATTTAAATAATTGTTAATATTTTCTTTTATGCATTTTGCTAAATGTGTTAAATACCGGTAATATAATATTTTATTAAAAAAAGAAATTAATAAGATAGTGTTAATAGTTAGACAAAAATGATAAATGTTATAAATATATTATAAAGTAATTAATTCCTGATTTTTTAATAGATATTGTTTTCCTTTGTAATAAAAGAAATCTGTGATATGCGAATCTTTAAAAAATTAAGTTTTAACTTTCGATACTAGAAAAATTAATTATTCCTTCAGCCATCATGATTTTGTATCTTTGGAGAATTTTTAGACGATTTCTTAAAATGCGACAAATAAATGTTAATTGATAAATAATTTTATATAATATATATCTCGATAAAAATGAACTTTCTTTTTTGTGAAAATTTTCACCTAAAATGAAAATACATATAAAATTTACATCAATTGACTTTTAAAATATAGATATTAATCATAATACATATTAAATAAAAAGAATGAATATTTTCTATTTTATTTAATATCAAATTTAAACTATATAATACTCACATATTATTACAAACAATATTTCTCTATACTCAAATATTTTTACATAATATTCCAATCATAAAATTACACCCTAAATTTAAAAAATGAATCATAAACTTTAAATACGACTTCTATAGAAAACATTTCAAATAAGAATCTCACCGAACGAAGTAGAGCACGTCGAACTTTCAGAAAACACGTTCAATCGTTCATTCGTGTGGGATGAAATTGTTAAGACAAATAAATTCGTAAAATTTATCCCAGTTAAAAATTTTCACCGATACATGTGTAGCACGCCCAACGGAGCATACGTGCATCTATTCTGGTTGTTTCGATGCTCGTACGTCCTCGAACGTCGGAACATGGGGGAGAGACTTAGGCGTGAATTGGAACGCACAACCCATGGAATGCTGTAAACTCGAGTAAATTAACATCGACGTGTTTTCACTTAACGAAAGAAAGAAGAAGAGAGAAAGAGAGAAGCGGCGAGAAAGAGCAAAAAGAAAATTGAAATTAAGATAAATAGGGAAGAGAAATGGAGAAGAAAAAAAAAAGTTGCAGAGTTATTTGTTTCAAGCACTACTGACAACTGTTTCGTCTCGCAACATCAACGTCGGCGAGTTAAATGAGAAGTGACGGAATATACGATTTTTCAACTGTTTTTATACCTGAAGATAATACACCATTACGTGAATTTAATCTTGAAATGGAATCAAAATCATCGTTGCATTCGCCAGTGTAATATGCAGAATAGGAAATTAAAAGATAAATTTGATATTAAATGTGGTCTATATTTTGTAAATGAAATTTCTTTATTTGTGAAAGAATATATAAATTGGTTGATGATTGCAATTTTTTCAGTTTTATCTGAAAAAAAAGAATTAAGAAGTTGTGTCAATTGATTTTTATATTTTGTGATGGTGTAATAATAATATAGTGATAAAGTGATAAAAGTGATTTTTTGGATGGAGAAAAAGAAAATTCAAAGTATTAAACATTTTATTACTTGAAACTTTATTCTCTAAAACAAATTATCATTGGAAGAAAAGTGATACAATTTTAAAATTGCAAATTTTGAGTTTAAAATTTTAGAAACATTTTATTAACGTTCTAACATCAAAATCAAACTATTAATTTTCTGTTTAAAATGTTATTATATTACAGAAAGTCTCTTTCTCTTAGATTTCAGAGAATTTAAAGAATACAAACAGCATACACATTAATAATATAATTACAGAATTAAAAGAATTTATAGAAATAAATTTATAAAGGTCTAAAAGTTAAAATCCGAGGTAAACATCCAAATCGAAGTGATCACTAGTGAAATGATGGCGAGTAGGGGTTATGATTTCACGGTAGCAAAACGGAGAATGGGATTACCAGTGTACCACGAACCGCAAATGCGGCCTTTCCCGCTCCATGTGCTCGCGTGCCCCGATTTTTAGCCACGGCCTGATTTGCTCGTCGATGGCCAAAGATCGATAGGCAACCGTGTATAATTGATATTGGAGAAAGTAAAGGTAGACCCGTGTGTATTACCGTTTTTCACCCCTTGTGAAACGTCACGTTGGGCAGAACGCTGTGATATGAAATAGAGATCTATACTCGGTATTGATCTTGCGCAATTCGACCAATATTATATTTTTTTTTTTTTNTTTTTTTTTTTTTTTTTTTTTTCTTTTTATAAACGACCAGTTACGAGTTTACTATGTTAATAGTTTTTCTTGCGTAACATGTTTACAGTAGAACGAAGGAAGTCCTGTTTCTGAAGTGAATTTTAAAATATTATGATCTGGCTGATCGTTTGTCAAAATTATATTATATTATATGTAAAAATTGTTGAGAAAATTGTTAAGAAACAAATTAAAAAATTCGCAAATTTATATTTTCACTTGCTATTTATTTACAAGCATATTCGAATTTGCAAGCATAAGGGATTTATTGTTTATCGATATATAGATAAACTGTTTCTCAAAAGATCAAAAATATAAATATATTCGCATATATGAATTTGTTTCTTAATTTTTGTCAGTAAATATATATTCGTCTCTTGATTTTTATTGAAATTGATTCAAATATCTAAATTTTCACGTGATTATAAATAGATATGATTTTATCTCAATGATATAGTTAATTAACATGTATTTGGTAATTATGGAACAAAGAATATGAAAATCTATGATATTGACAGATATGGCGGCTAAGGTACACGATCAAAACTAAAACAGAATAATATTGTTATCGATATTCGTATTCTCCATCGGATAATCTTTTCTATCAAGTAAATAATTCTTACCATTGTTGAGAAACCATTGTTCCCTTAGAAAAAAAATTTTTAAGTATCCATTTTCCATCCGGACGAACTTGTGCTTTAACTTAACCACATTGATTAATATTTTTTTCGTCAACTCATCGAAACAAATACACTATCTACTTTCGAATAAAGGTCTTATATATACCCTCTCTTTGTGCCATTCTCTCGTTTCAAACCGATTATACACGTAACAATCGTAAATTATCGGTGACCGTAATGGCACTAGTCGCAATTCTCTGCTCGTTGAATCAATCTCTCGGCAATCGATTCAACTTTGACAAGCGTTTTAAACTGTACCAAGGTATTTGCAATATCGCGAATTACCTGGATATCGTGAAGGGAGGCGCGTTGGGATTGAGTTGCGCGCAAGTTGGCGAAGTTGAGAATTTCCTTATTACACCTATTGCACAGGAGGGCAATAACTTATTATTACATTATTTCGTTGACATATAATTAATCACCTGAAATTGGTTAAAATATCGTAACGGAATTCGTCTTGACAATGGATCAATCACTGCCCTATAATTTTGAATTTTTGGACTCGATGATTCATTTTTTAAAAATCATATTAATTTTATTTAATACAAAATAATAAGAAACTTTATCTTGTATTTATACGAGATCTTGTTCAGATTTTATAGTTTAATATTAATAATTATACTCATTTTTTGCAAATTTTAATTTTAAATTAAATATAGGGTAACATTTGTTCCTTGCATGCTTATATGTAAGTCAAAAATAATGAAAATATTTTCGTTTTCAAGAAAAATTTGTTTGAATATCTAATTATTTACAATTGATTTTCGAAACACTTAAAATTGAAATCCATTTTAAAGTTCAAAGAAAAATAGATATTTTTCCAAAGTTTCTTAACAAGTGTTCCATTGTAATTAGATTTTCACGTCAGAAACTTTTCCAGCCGCGGCGATTGAAATTTTCATGAACTTTTAAAAATTTTTATCGGTAAATAGAAGTTTTCTCATGTACGTATGCAAACAGTTCATGACATTAAAGAACTCGATCCGATTTTCCATTAATGAGGACAAGCGTAGAAGCATTGAATATCTGACAATTTCCGGCGTGCATATTTTATTTATGTTTAAATGCATAATCCACAACGCTATCAACAACCATTCGACAATAAAAATTTGCATTCCTATCGAATTGTTGGACAATCAAAATTCGCGAATGATATATCATTATCTATGAAATTTTTAAATATATTCTAAAACTAACAATCTTGAAAAGTATTATTTATTTGAAAGACTAGATAAAGTTAATAATAAATTACGGATAAAGGATGTTTTAACGAGATTGATAGAAAATTTAAGGAGATTCTGATGATTCTGAAAATTAGAGTGAATATATAAAATTATTTTTGGAGTTTAACTTTATGTTATTGTAGATCAAAAAAGAATGGAATGTTATAGATATAAAGTTATCTCACTTTAATGAAAAATTAATTGGTCAAATAATAAATAATAAAAATAATAATAATAATTAATTGATCAAATAATAAATAATAAATAATAAATAATAAAACTCAAAAAATAAACTTTAACAAATATTTTTTTCAATTCTGTTTATTGTTATAGGTTTTAGAATTATTCTTTAAATTACCTAACTTATTCTAAACGAATTATCTTGTATATTAAGCGATAATTAAAAAATGTTTTAATTATGCAAAAAGACAAAAAAAAGCGAAATCTAAAGAAAAGATTTTTGAAAGCTCGTTTTTTTTTCCACGTGATTTAAAAAATAATAATGAAAAAAAGAAAATAAAAGAACGAATCAAATATTCAAGTTAAATTGAATATTCAAATTTCTTGGATAGTTCGAGCACGTTTCATTACAGGAAAGTATCAATAGTTGCATTTTTCATATGTCTTGTTTAGAATATTAAACGATAAGGTTTAATAAAGAGGAAGTAACTTAATTTAACGTATATTGTTTGCAAATGTAGCAAAATACTTAGTGGAAATAAAAATATATAATATAGAATTTTAGTGTTTAATTAATTTAACAATAACTATTATAAACTGTAATTGTCGTTAATTGATATTAACATTCTAATATTTTTCTAATTTTTTTTATTATATTTATTATTACTTATTTTTTTATTTATGAGAAGATTATGGAATATTTTATTTTTTTTCAGAGCCACAGATCAAGAACAGCAAGAGTAATACGTTTCCCTGTTTTAGTCGCTATTACATCGATAATATATATTTAGATGAGTTTTTTACATGAAAAGTTAAAAAATTTCTATTTTATAAATACATTTGTATGGAGGAAAAGAATAAAAAATAATCTGTTCAATCGTTTGTAATAATCGTAAATAAAAATTTTATATATAATATTTTCAAAATGAAGAACTTGCATGTAAAAAATTAAAGAAATTAAATGCTTTTTAATATTTTTAGAAAAAATGCGATTAATATGGGACAATTATTTATAAACCAGTGGTATTCTCAATAATTAAAAAATGTAACAATTGTACGTGAAAGAAAATTAAACATATATATATATATATATATATGATTATTATATGAATTCACACTATAAGCAAATAAAATTGGATATTTAATCTTTGTTCAATGAATCATCACGAAGATGCATTTTAAATGACTAATATTTTATTTTTTCTCTTTTATAGAAACAGTGTAATTCCTCCATTTCATTCGTTATAAAATTCGCTAAGAAGCCGAATCAAAGATCAATAAAAGGAAAATTTCAATATTAATTCAAAAACTCTCGTCATTAAATATTCGTTAAATAGGCCGTTTACCCTGACGGACGTTTACCGTTTCTTACGTAAACTTCAACCACTTAATATTTCATCACATTGATGGAACTAACGCTAACACGTTCTCGATATACTACCAGTTTGCCCTCTTTTTCACTGAAAACCGTTCGCCCACCTCACCGGTGTGAATTTCCAACTTCGTCCCCCTCCGTTCTCATTGTTTAAGGTTTTACAAATTCCATGAACTGGATGCGGAGTTTCTTTAAGGTGTTTCACACATCCCGGTGTGTGTTTTCGGTGCTATTATTTGCCCAAGAATTACGAAACGAGGAGAGACACTCGCGCCTCTTCGGACGAGGAGGTGGAGGAACCTGGTTTCCGGTGAATCTCGAACCGTGTAGATGAGGAATTCTACTTGGGATCATTCGACTTTCTTTCGTTTCTTTTTTTTTTTTCCGCGACATTGGTCGATGTACGAGATTTTTCCGTTCGCATTACGTGACGTGGAACACAATGGCCACGTGTCGAGTAATATACTTTCCAAAACGATACGCAATTCTTTTTTTCTTCTTTTCCATTTCTGAATGCGTCATACGAAGGATATGACGTTCCGTTTACGAATGCAGATGTACGTACAGTCGGTCGAAAAAATCTTTGTACATGGGGGGGAGGAAAAAAAGATAGATAATGCAACGATCGAAAATCGTGAATTTTTCGAAAGGTATAAAAGGAATTTTTTGATGGAATGTCATTTTAAGAGAATGAAATGAACTTTTAAATTTCAATGATTTTCTTTTTTTTTTTTTTTTTCATATTTTTAAATATAATTTTGGAATATATTTTTAATATTTTCAATCCTTATGAAAACATAAAATCATTTCAAGTGAAAATTCATTCGTAGAATTTTATCACTAAGAAATACAATGGTTTTTTCTATATTAATAATTTAAAAAAATAGCATATTTTTAATTATATTATTTAGGAAACGAGTAATATAGAATACTCAGATTTTAAATTTTTATTTTAATGTAAAAAAAAATAATAAGCAAAATAAACGCTGAATCTTTAAGAATTAACTTTGTTTCTTCGAAAAGA
Source organism: Apis laboriosa (assembly GCF_014066325.1). Lineage (NCBI taxonomy): Eukaryota > Metazoa > Arthropoda > Insecta > Hymenoptera > Apidae > Apis > Apis laboriosa. The sequence continues at coordinate 56,452 of NW_025223468.1, read as the reverse complement.
TTTTCCATTGAAAATAAATGATGTATAGTAAATATATATATATATACGAACTTTTATTAAAATCAAAATTAAGCAAATTTTCTTGTAAAATAGTGGCTTTCGTGACTGTACATTTGACGAAGCAGAAGTGAAGATTATTTATAGGGGAAAGGAATAAATATTTGCTGATAATGTAAAGGAGAATGATAAGATGAAATGAATTGATTCGTTGTTAGTGATCGGAATATAGATATTTTAAGGAGATTAAGAGTCTTGGGGATTAGATATTATATTATCTATATGTGTAAAAAAAAAATCTAAAGTGTAGAATTTTATTACGAAGCAAGAAATAATTGGAATGCTGACATCATTAACATTTCATGAAACGTGAGGGTTATTAAAATATCACTTTATTAGTATCAAATATAGAATTTTAGAATCAAATAAAAAATAAAATTAGAATACTGACATTATTGAGAAATATGAAAATTATTTACTTAATTAATAAAATTAAACATAGAATTTTTATTTTCAAGAACTGATTATTGAGATAAAGATATTACAGAAACATTTGAGTTACATTTTAATATATCAAAAAAAAATCAATATAAATTTATAATTTAATACTATATATTTCATCGCATTGATTGAAAGAAAAATTTATTTGGAGAGGGTTAAAAGAGTCGTCATCTCGATCTCGCGGTTGACCGCGAATCCAGTTGGAATCCTTATCTTCAGTTGGAACTCGCTGAATGTTAACTTCTGAGTATACGCGAGACACGGTATATCTTTTCCATCTAGCTCGGTAACATAGCGAGAAGGGGGTGGATGGACTTACTTGGAAAGAGCCGTGGGGGTGGGTGGAAAAGGAAGGAGAAGGAAAAACGATGAGAACGTCGAGTCCCGTCGCAAACACACTTGTCGCTCTGCTGACTAATCGTTGGTCGTCTTCTAACTCCTCTATTTCGTAATCGTGTGTCCTGGATTGGAGACATTCACGCATCCGTTCGCGAAATTTTAGAGCCGATTTTGCTATACGCGCCGCGATAAAACCGAGATAAAGTGTGATAAAGAATATCGAAGATTCAGATATTTTATAATACGTGGTTTGTAATATTCGATAACTTTGTAGAAAGTTTCTTTGGAATTTGTTTCATTTGTTCCATGAATGATTATTTATAAAATTGTTTGGTAATTTTAAATTTGGAAAATAAATAGTGAACATATTCGAGGATTTGTATTTGAATTTAAAAATATTTGATAATTGAAGAGTTTTAAAGGAAGCAGTCGATATATATTATTTTTATACTGAAATTTTGAATTTAATGCAAATTGGATCGAGTTGATGATCAAAATTTCGAAGAATACAAAGAAGAAAATCAAAGAAGGGAAATTATTCAATTGCAACAAATCTATTGAAAATCCTCAGTGTTAAATCTTGAAAAAATATTGTTTTACATTATTTTGCATTACGTTAGATTTGATCTATTTCGTGAACGTGTTTATGGGGAATGTTCTCGCATTCGTTCGCGAAATTTAAGAACTGATTTCGCTAGCATTATAGAAACCGAGCATGGAGTGTGATAAAGAATGTCGAAAACCCTGATATTTTATAAAAATATATTAATAAGAGGTCTTGATGAAATACTTTTTGAAAGCTGTGTTTAAATCTTAAAAATATTTGATGCTGATACCAATAATAAATATTAATATTTAGTATTTCGAATGAAATGTTAATCAACATCAAATTATACTTTTCAATGAAAAATTTATTAACTGTTAAATTCTGAATAATTTTAGAATCGATCATTTCATATGCAAACATCTAATATTATTTATTTAATGAATCTCTAATATTACTTTTCTGACGTCTTTGCATTTATTACATCTCGTTCGTGTTTAATTAATCGATTGGGTATTGAAATATATCAAATTCATTCTTTACAATACTTTAAATCCTTCAAATCTTTCAATAAACTTCAATTTTTAATTTTCCATTCTAGAAAAAATATAAAAAAAAATATCCAATTATGCGCAAAGTTCGCTCGAAGTTGATCAAAAATTGAAATTGTCTGACAATATTGAATTTCAACGTTTTTGTTTTTTTGCAAAAGCTCTCGTCTACGTTCGATTAATTACATTTCACATGGAAAACGTTTCGTTGTCGGTTATATTTAATCGAATATAAAATTGAACGAAACGATGTATAATAATCGCGAATCCCACGCAGCACGAGGATAAAAAAAAAAAGAAGACTTACCGTTTTGAAATATACAATCGTTTAAGAAGTTGGCGTGTTGATGCAACGAAAAAATTCAGGAATGAGAAGAGCGTAAAGATTCGTTTTTTACGACTCGATTCATCAGAGACGATAGAAAGAACATTGCGGAGATGACGCAATTTAGTGACCAACATTTATTACAATTATTCAGTGAACCTTAAACCGCTATTGTGACGTTCACGATCGAAACAATTTGTACACAGTGTTTTATGTTTCGAGGATTCGAGGACTTTGAAATTGTTACTTGAGACTTTGATTGAAAATAATCTGCATTATATAATGTTATGGAAAAAATGTAGAATGTAAAAATAGCGGATAAAAAATATATAAATAAGAAAAGAATATTTTATTGCATTTATAATAAGTATAAATTGGATATTTTTTTTTTTTTTTTTTTTTTTTTTTACAGAGAATATATTACGAAACGTTCATTTTTATATTGAAATTAAGATAAGTTGTATATATTTATTTTCTAATATAAGAAATTTACGTCAAATTAGATACCATTATTCAATTTGAAAAAGATTAATTAGCGGAAGAATAAAAAAAAAAGGCTTTTGATATATCTTCTTACGAAATTAATACGTAAGTGGTCATAAAATATAATACTCGTTGCACATATACAAGACAGAAAAATTAATTTTAAAAATCCATGAATTTATATTAATTGATATACATTTCCACAATTTTTTTAACATTGTACTTTGGTATTCGTTAATTTAATTTTCTATATCGATTAATTTCCAAATAATAATAATAATTCAATACAGACTTCGAAAAGTTAAACAAAATATTTATTATAATTGAGGAATTTTAAGTATATTCGTTGTAAGTTAGGATCAGCAATAATCAATAATTAATTTAATCAATTTTACTTCTAATAAATCGATAAACAATTAAGAACAGGATAATTAAAATTTTTAAAAATTAATTATAAAAATGTACGATAGAAAAAGATAGAAAAAAGAATTAGAATTATGTTGTTGAAATAGTTACGAAAAAAATTGGCCATATCTTCCTTTATTAGTAATTATATGTCAAAAAAGAAAAAAAAAATAAAATAAAATAGTCGTCGTAATACAAAGTATAATCGTCGTCGCACAACTAACAAATTAATATTCTTCGAAATGTCACTGATTAAAATTCAGACACTCTGTAACATGAATGGTGGCCATCGTTGAGTTATGTCACTAGCATCGCGCGACATTATTACATCCGTACCGGTACAGGTACAATGTACTTACCTGGCGGAGTATTAGAGGCAATGCATGTTAACCTGAAATACTGCACACATATGCACGCAATAAAGATAGGCGCTAAGTCTATTTCATAACGTAGCGAAACTTGATAATTCGCGAGACGATTTGTACTGTGGTGTCCTCTTTAAAAATTGACCTTTTTCCCCGCTAGAATTGCCAAGAATTTTGTCATAAGAACGACATATTTCTCTTATTCCTTATATGTGCATTAGATGATTCAAATTTGTATTGTAATACTTATATTTTTTTTTATATAATTAGAAATTACGAAATTACTAATTATTATGTTATATATTTTGAAAATATTCCTTTTTTCTTTCTTTCAATTCTTTTTCAATATTTTTAATATTATAGATGATTTTGTAAAATTTTCTAAAATCGTTATTTCCTTTAATTTCACGACTAAATATTGCCGATCTTTTAACAATTCGTAAATGCCATTCTTTTCCCTCAACTTTAATCCTAAAAAAATATCACTTTCATTTTCTCATATTTGGCAATAATGATCTTTATTTATTTTCCAAAATAGTATTTGAAAAAATAAAAATAAATACACGATATTAAATCGAAGAAGTTTCACGCTACTGTCATGATTCAATCATCGCCGTAATTTCAGAAAATCCTAAATGTTAAACAAGTTTTACAACGTATCGATACAAGAATTCCTTGACCACTATGCTCATGTACTTACACACACGGGCAACATTTTAATTAAAGAGCTTAATGCAACACGATCGATTCTCAAAAGCAGAGCAGTTTCAGCGATGTAGGTCTTTGCCGTTATCCATTGTTTCCAGTGGATACAATACGCCTCTTCGCTGATACCTTTCAATTTTGAAAATTATATCGCTTTATCGACTCGTGTTTTTACACACGTGCACCTCGTTATATAACACAATTAACCTACATACAACGCATGCAACAAGGAGCGACAAATTTTACGGTGCTCTGAAGGGACATTAGTCGGAAACACATTATTCATAATCAGATTATGCGGATGTTTATGTAAATTCGTATTTTGATGGGCGCAAAAAATACAATAGAACCCAAAAGTAAAAACGTATTGCCTATTTTCATACGAAGCTTATTCATATGAAACTATTCATCGTAGAAAATAATTTTATAGAACAACTTTAAGAAGATATATGATCTAGACAATAATTATTGATTTTTTTAATTATCATTAATGATCTGAACATTTAAAATGTGAAAATAATTTATTTGCACATGTTTTCATTTAAAAAAATATCGAATTTATTTAGTGAGCAAATAGTTGACAACAAACTAACAAATTCAAGCATCGTTTTAAGATAAATATTCCTTCCCTAAATTATTTTTTCGCTCCTACGTTTCACGTTGGCGCGCGTTCATTGTGCTAATTCGTTCGACTGTTTGCCTTTTCCCTTTTCATCGTGCACACAGATATACACGGTATGTAGGAGTAATTTTTCAAGGGGAAAGTAACAACCCGCATTGTGTGTCGTATAAATTCTCTTCATTTTGCAATCTGCTTTATGCTTATCCTTTCAATTTCAGCGATTTCACGCTTTTTACCGAGTCCCGTGGTAAATTTTCTTCTTCTTTTTTTTTCTTTTTCTTTTTTTCTTTTTTTTTTTTTTTTTTAATAATTCTCTCTACCACGTTGTTGCTTCGAATAGACAAAGCGCTCTCCTTGAAAAATTTTACATAAATTTTCTTTTTTTAATAAATTATAATATTATCTTTTAAAATGATTTTTAATATCCAAGATTACACGGTATTTAACTTATATCATCTTTTTATTTATTATAGTTATGAAATAATATTTTAATAATAATATTTTAATAATTTGTAATTCGTATAAAAGAAGATAAAAAGATAAAGATAAAAAGAAAGAGAAAATACATTTATATGTACTCGTTTAACTTATATCGTTTAAAATATCTTCAAATTAAAATTTAATATTCTGAATATCTGAATTCTTTATCGTTTTTTATTTTTACGATTTATTTCGACGAGAAAAATGTTATTAAATATTCAAACATCCTTTGAATTACGATCGTGAAGATAATGCGGAAAGTTTTCACCATCAATCCGTTTTCTTCTTTTACTTGAAACTTTTAACTGACATTGGTGGAAAGCGAAAATTGATCGTCAAGATAAATAGACAAGAGATTAAAGGATCGAATTACAAAGTTTCCAATTCAATTTACTCCGTTCGCGATCAAATTCATCAAAATCAAACTCGACACTCGCTTGACACTCGCACTTAATAACTTTCTTCTGTACAAAAACGATTTGGAACATAGAAAGATAGATATTAACGTTTCTTTCCTAAATTTTCTTTTAGAAATTCGAATATGAAAATTATTTTAAACCAAAATATTCGATCTTAAAGCTATCAGAACATTCGGATCGACTTATACACGTTCCACATAGCATCAAAATTGATCTCAAAATTCCTTTTACAATTTTTTTCTAACTATAATAATTTTCTAATATTTTAAAAATAATATTTCTCCAAAAGAAATCGCAGAAAGTTACGAGCAATTTCGGTGTCACTTCCAAAGGTGAACGTAAGACGAAAAATCCGAAAAAATCCGATCCACGCTTGTATCGAAAAGTTTCCAAAGAAATCTGTGTTTCTATGAAATGACAAGCAATTTCGCGCCGACTACAAAGTCGAAACGCAGAATTCGAACGGTCAAATAGCGAGACACCTCGCGTTGGTTGGCAATTATATCGAACAAAAACGGGAGAAAATGGGAAAGAAAGGGAATTACCATCAGAACAGGCGGACAAGTAGCGCAAGGAGGTCACGATAAGAAGCGGGTATAACCAAAGGTTCCCCCGTTTCCCTCCACCTAGATACGTCACTCCAGGTATCAGGAATAACGAACGTTCGAGCATTCAGCCACTCGGTGCATTGTTCGCACTGCAAATATTAGCTGCGGTCTCGAGTGCGGCTCGGGATATTTCTATCTGCTGGTGGTCTCTCCCGTAAATTTACCGTATAATCTACGTTTCCTTCCTTTGAAATGTAAGATTGCACGCGATTACGATCAGGGCACGTTTCATTTACTTTTGTGTCAAGGGGGAGAGGGAAAGTGAGGAATAAATTATTTTCGTATTACTTTGATTTTAATTTTTTTGAGACTAATAGGATGATAAGGAAATAAATTATAAGAAATCGAAGAAAACTAAGTGGGAAGAGAAAGGGGAAATTAAATTATTTTCGTATGATTTTGAAACTAATAGGATAATATTCGAAAAAGAATCATTTATATTTTTGAATACATAATAGATGAGAAGTTCACAGATATATATCTGAAATGAGATAATCATATCGAATTTATATAAAAAAATAAAAATAAAAATTATTATTTAATTATTGCTGTAAGTAAGATTTTGAAAATGATTCCAAAAAAAGAAAATTGAAGATAATCGATATGCTGTAAAATTTTAATTATTTTGTGAATGCCACAAGATTAATGAGATTGAAAATCACTGATCCGTATCAGTATTTCCCAACTGATGAGAATATCTTCAAGTATGTAGCTGTGAAAGTTTTATTAAAATTTTACTTGACATAAAAATTACATAATAATTAAATCTCATCAATCAATACTCATAATCAAAATGTGTTATCATTTCAAAAAATTACGATATGCTGTAAAAATATAATATAACTAATTTTAAAAATTGGTAAAAATTGATTTATATTTATAAACAATTTTATTTGAATGTTTATAAGTTTCGTAGAGAGTGAAAATTGTGAAAGGAATTTAACTATATTAATAATATAATTTCTCGTTTAATCGCTCATAATACTCAACTATTCTATCTATCAATTAAAATAATCCACTTGATGTTAACATTCACCTAACTCGAAGCCCGCACAAGACATAATTGCCTCTTCAATGGCAATCGATGAATGCAATTTCTAACCCCGACCTGTATTTTACTTCAATCACGCTATAACCAAAGACGATCAGTTCAGTATTAATTAATTGTACAATTTAATTTTCAATCAGATTCGTTTATGATTGACGAACCAATGCTTGATAAACATTTCGAAATAATATAATATTGGCAAAATGTAAAAATTTTAATGCGAACAATAAATAAATTTCGATGCGGGAAATATGATATTTACACAGACTATCGTGTTTATTTTATTTTCACAATTACAAAATAATTCACTTGTTTTTATAAATTTATCTTTTTTTTTACATATAATTAAATAAATAATATTCGAATAAAAATTTGCTTCGTCTAATGAATATTCGTTTAATATTGTCAAAGCTATCAAATTTTACAACAAATTTTACATTTTTTGTTCTTATAATTAATAAAACGTGTTGATTCTTTTATCACTTAATTAGTTTTTATGTAATAATATTAATAAATATTAACATTTTCTAATTGTCATCACTTATAAAATATGGATAATCTGTTCATATTATGTGCATCTATATATTTTCATACTTTAGATAAAATTTTTTAAATATCCTCGATCTATCAACTCTGACTAATTTTTAATTCGCTTAGAGACACTTTCGACATCTAACTAAAAGAATCGAACTATCCTTTCTAACGATTAATTTTTATTTGTCAATCAAGTGAAGAATAATTCGTGATGTAATAGAGCTAGCGTAAATCAGAGATAGAACGAACGTTTGTTAGGCACATCACAAATGAAGAGCAGAGGATTCGAACGAGGCGTGCAATTAACGAAATCTCTCGTCCCAGAAATGGTATTGATATACGTGAGATGAAACGAAAGCGTATGTAAACGGGCAATCGCTGATTGCATATAATTGTTCCGTGTGCCACACGATTACGCGTAATCCCGTGCATGTTACAAAATGTATTTATTACGTGATTCTCGCGCAAGAAATGCGGTTAATAATTACATCCAATCACAAATGATGAGGATAATTATTAAGAGTGCGGTTGACCAAATCGATAAAAATTACGAGGAAGATTTTTTTTTTATTTCTGTAACTATTAAAGATACGAAGAAGCTGCTTTTAACAAAATTAATGTTGATTTTTAATGAAATGTTTTATTTTTATTACACAACTTTCACTATCAGTCTTTAATTTTATTTTATTGCATAAATATTAAAAATAAATGGATACTGTTCAATCATAATTCTATAGTATATTCTTTTGGTAGATTTCAGATTTTTTTTTTTTTTGCATATTTTCATATTATTTTTGTAAAATTAATCTTATAATTATCAATAATATTCATAATTAATACTTATTACAATTATTATTATTTATTATAATCCTTATTTTTGATTTTACCTAATTTATTCTTTATTACTAAAATATCGTGAATATTATTATCAAATATTAATTGGTAGAATTTGAATAATTATAGTTTGCATTATAATGTGATTTTGTAATATAATATAAAATGGTCTGATCTTTTAAAACTTCGACGACATCCTGACACTTTGCTTCATAAATTTTTTTTTTTTTTTTGAATGAAGGAATATGATTATTCATTTGCATATCTATCTTTTATCTTATGTTATCCTCCATGTATTAAATTAAATTTACAATCACAAAGACTCGACAATATCGAATTGCGTAGCATGTGTCTCGCTTGAGTTTCGTTTAATTTTGTCCACGTTGCTTATAGTCGAGAAATAACAACGAAAAGATATTCGATCATCAATTGAAAACATAATATAGTTTCTAGCTGAGACACGCGTCCACCAACAGTTTTCATAACTGTCGATTCTCGTCTCTCGATGTTTGATCGTCCATCCGATCGAATATACAGGATGAGTCAGATATATGTGTATGATAATATTTCAGAAAGTAAATCTACGCATTGAAATAAATAAAAATTTTCATGTGTCGTTCATTTGCTGAAATAATCGTATAATTAAAAGATATATAATTTTAGAGAAAATTATTTTCAATGTTTTAAATTAATTACAACAAATGAGCGATATGTTCTGTACATTTTTATTTTCCAGATGATTAAAGAAAATACTCAATAGTCAATAAATTTAAACAAATGCTATTATATATCTCCTTGTATGGAATTAACATCAAAAGATCTACTTCGCTTTATCCAAGGAGAACATCTTTGCAAAGATAGTCGCACAATAAAGGACGTATATTAATGTATAAAACGTAGTTTATACGTCAGTACAAAGCAATCTTAATAATTGTCTTATTAACTCGAAAATTAAATTATATAATGTATAGAACGTAAGTATATTTTATATTTTTTTATTTAAAATGTAAATTCATCCCTTGAAATGTTGACGTGTATCTTCGAATGATTACATAAAATTTTGCATGATGGTGGAAAAAAGCCGCCAATGACAAAGAAATTCCATATCATTGAAACAAAACATATGGACACGTACAAACGATGTGACGCAAGTTTTATTACAGTCTGTGTTGACATAGCTCTCGCATTAGAATATCGAGTAGCATCTGCACGAATTTATAAAACGTCGCAGATCGACCGCCTTCTTCATCGCGAGTTCCCCATTCGAAAATTATATCGAAGATGGAAATATTGAAAGATCTGATCGATCGGAGTTAAGCGATATCTGGTCACATCCTTCGATTGATTTTTGTTCGTGATGATAACGTTCTTTGATGTGGACAAGAAATGTTTTGACTCGAAGTAAAAAATATTATATTATTCTTTTCAAGTTTTAAAATAATTTTTCCGCAAGACAAGAGTATGATATAGTTGGAAAGATTAATTATCTATCTTCTATCGATCTCTACTATCAATTTTTTGAAGGGAACGAATTATATTTGCTATGAGACATTGAAATATATTATTTAGTAGAGATTAAAGTAAGGTACGTTTCTACCAGCAAGCTGATAGAAACTTCCTTTCCCACGGTTGTTATCAGTAACTAACAGCATTTAGTTTCAGGATGTCTCTTCGATAAGGTGACACAGTTACACACGAATCATTCAGAAATAGGATTATTCGAGGTAATCGTGTTCTTATTATTGAATAAATATTCAGTGTATAGAAAAAATTTAATATAAATTTAATCCTGATCGATTGAATATAACTTGGATCTTCTATAAATTGAATATTATTTATCTTCTCTTAAAATTCTTTTCTTGTTAAATTGTTAAACTGTTTGAGGATTATAAATTAAATTTTAAAAATATCGTATAAGAAACTTGAATAGATCTTGTTCACAATGTTGTATGTATCATTTTTCTATTTTTTTCTTTTTTCTTTTTTTTTTTTTATTAAGTATCAATTACTAATTAAAACTTTTTAGTGTTGAAGAGAAAAGAAATAAATACTATTTGTAGAATGGATTAGAATACACGTGTCCTTGCTACACGTGATTCACTTGGAGTGCGGTGATCAATATACATTTAATGGTGCTCGAATGACTCGTCACCATGTTTGAAGTTCCGTGACGTCATTTATCTGTACAAGATTATAATTACTGTTTAGAGACCTCGAAGTTACATCCACAATCCATATAAAACAAGGTTTCATTTTCCACATTGGATATCTTCACTTATAATCCTTCGATCCACGATCTTGACTTATTTCCACTTATGCTCGATAGATACTTATTAAGATTATGATAGATCGAGAAACATATAAGGAAAAGATGTATAATTTCAACTATGTATTATAATTATATGTAGTATGTAAGTCTTATTTTTAACGTTTCTAATTAAAAAAAATAGAATTAATAATTCATTAAACTCGACTTCTATCTACAATAAATAAAAAAAATTGAATTAATTTTTATTTTAATCATGATAAGTAAATTTTTAGGCTGTAAAAACGATTTTTCTTTTTGTAAAATTCAATCAATTTCTTAAGAAAATATATATTTTATTAGTTAAAGATATTTATGAGATATTATTAGTCTTATGATTTTATTCTTTTATTTTATTGAAAGTATGTTATAATAATATATATAATTTTAAGTAATAATTATTAGATTTTCTAAATCATATGGTATTAAAATAAAATACACTTGTTACAAAATAAATTTTAAGTGATCAGTTTAATTCATTATTTCTTCAATTTATTATTTAAAGTGTCACGTAAATATTAATTTTAGCTTGAATTAGGAAATTCAATAAACGTTAAAACGAAAATAACATTGCAAATAAAGCTCATAAATGATATCTGTTGTATGATATAATCAGTTTATTCCTTATCATCCTATAATATTTATCCAAAATTATATTATTATATCTTTGATATAGCGAACAGTGAAAATTGTCATTCTTAAAATTAAGATCAATTTTTTCAATTCGATATATATTTTCAAAATTCAATATTTATAGAACCTTAAATTTGTACAAGAAAATTAATCTATTTATAAATTATAGAAATTATATGAAGTTTATTTATTTATTTTTTTTTCTTTAAAGAATTAGAATTTTTCTTTAAAGAAGTATTAATACAATTATTAATACAATCATAACTAAATAATATAAAATTATAGAAAATTAAAATTATATTTTCATATTTTTGTAATATCATTTGTAAAATGTAATAAAATCAAGAGGAAAGTACATGATTTATTTTTATCTAAATCTTATTGCAATCATTCAAATAATTGCACACTGCACACGTTATCTCATAACGTCTCATAAGCCTAAGCAAAAACGGAAAATTTATTGAATGATAATCACATAAAAGTAAAAAGATATTTAATCAAAAATTCCATTTTCTTATCCGAAAAGGTGTGGCACTTGCAACAAACTTATTACTGATAATTTCTTTTTGTCGTATTTATCTATTGAGATAAATTATTTAGAGAATTATTTCTATTGAATTTTTATTATTAATTCTAATATTCGAAATAATATATATCTCTTTTTTCACAAAAATTGCATAGATCTTATAACTACAAAATATTCAAAATTTCTTTTTGTATTTTTTTATTGATAGTTATATTTACAATTTATATTTTATTACTTATAGTTATTAATATTTGCAATAACTTGACCTTGTTTTATTTATCTTTTCTAATAAAATTTCATATCTCTTTTTTCTAATAAAAGTTTTTATTATTCAAATAATCATAGATAATAATAAATATCTATCTTATATATATATATATATATATATATATTTGTTCTTCATATCTAAATAATATAATTATGTAATGTATTATAACAAAAATAATAAAAATAATATATTATTATGTGATATATATATATATATATATTTTGAATATATTTCTACTCATTCATTTATTTAAATAATAATAATTTTTAATTATGAAAGGCAAATTATGATTTTAGTTTCAAAAATAAAGTGTTTTACTAGTGCTTAGCGCAGACTGTTTTAAAATAATTAACGCCAATTTTATTACAAGGTGATTTCACAATCTTCGAAATCCTTCAAATAATTAAGAATAGAGACGTTATTTTTTTATTTTTTTTAAATTCGCTAATTAATAGATTATATTTATGAAATTCTGCTTTAAAAAATTTATAGCCATTTCATCAGCTTTCTTTATCTTTTAATATCAATAAACAACTTAAAAAACACATGCATCTATAAATCTATGTCATTGTGTCTACACATTCATAATCTGCATCAAAGGTTGATAAAACGATAGATAAAACATTTTTTTTTTTTTTGAAACGTATAAAGGAAATAGATATTGACCACTATGTTGGAAAACAGAAAATTATTATCACTATTTCATCATAAATGATTTACTATGAGCAAAAAATTGTTAGTTTTTTTTTTCTTTTTTTTTTAAGTGATAGATATGAAAAATAAAATTTTTAAGTAAATTAAGTAATTATTTAATTTTAAATAAATTAAGTTTATTTATTTATTCATTTATTTTTTATAAGTCTTTGTATGAGTTTAATGATGAACATATGGACATATAATAAATTTTTTGTTGATTCAATTTTATAATAAAAATATATTGTAGAAATCAAATATCAGAAATTTGATGATATTGAAAAATATTGAAATTGTAACGAAATACTGGAAATTGCTGTTCCAATATATATTTCCATGTATTTCCATATATAATTAAACGCTTGTCTCCATGAATTAAAATTAAAATAGAATTTAATACAATAATAAATTAAAGTCTAATTAAAATATCTATATTATTCACATATAATAATTTTTTATTTACTCCTGATTTTTTGGTTTTAAAAATAATATTTCCATTTCGATAAATAGAAAAAATTTTAACAACATAAGAATTTTTTTTAATATTAAAAGAAATACAATCAACTTCCTATCTTATCATTTCATTATTCTCTCTAATCTAATAAAAGAATTCTTTTATTTATATATTTTTTTTATTTTATCTCATTTTTGATCTATAATCAATTTGATTCGTGTGCAAAATACTCGATAAAAACTTGTTGTCTCTTCAATTAATTCAATCAAATTGTAATTTCGATTATAATTTCGGTGATCTTATAATTTCCCGTAATGCAAGGTAAATACCATAAAATCGTATCGAGATATCATTTCCCTCATTTTCATTTCCCGAATAATACATGCACCATCTTTTTGCAAAAATAATTTCACAAATCTGATATTCATATAATCATAAATATAATCATAAATATGTGTGAAGTAAATTAACACGTCTCTTAATGTTATACGCTCTTTTGAAAAAGATTAATGTTTTACCATGATAATAATAAATGAAAAATATATCAATCATGGAATTGAACGAGCCCTTAGTTCGATGCATAAATTATGTTGCATTTTTCTTTTTTTTTTTTCCAAACGACCCTGGGATCTTCTCCCCGTCAATCTTAACATATCGTATGTTCAAGATGAAGTAAATGTATAAACAGACCGTAATGGAAGAAAAAAAAAAAAAAAAAAGGAAAAAAAAGAAAAGGAAACTTTTGTCGTGTAAGATTGTATGCAAGTCAAACGATGCATTATTCCTTGACCTGACCTAACGGAGACTCCTTTCATATTCATTAGAGTTGCGCTCCCCTTTGGGCACGAGGCGCCTGCATGTTTGTAAGAATACAATGTTTCAGCCCAACTTTTTTTTTTTTTTCACGCAACTGCTTTTTTCTGACATATTTTGTCCTGGTTATTTTTAAAAATAGGCGCGTTCTTTTTTTTTTTTTATTATATCACCTGTCGATTCGTATCTCGAAGAATATTATTTTTAAACAAGATAATAAAATTGCGATAATCGGTAATTGGTATGAGAATGATGATATATACACGAGATCATGTTGATATAAAATGAGAAAATTATATTTCTTTCTATTAAAGATCGAATCAAAATTTAAGAAGAAAAGAATTATATTTTCTTCTTCTTCTTCTTCTNTTTTTTTTTTTTTTTTTTTTCTTTAATAAATAATAGCAAAACTTTTAGAATTCAAATTAATTAGGGAAACACACAATCGTTTAAGAAGATTGATGTATTACAAGATTATGCAACAATTTTACATTTTCACATTATTGGAAAAAGGGAAATTGAAAATTATTTAAATTATTTTTTCCTGTCCACGCTAAAATCGGGGTTATATTCCGGGGGCAAAAGGACTGTTTATCGCGGGCAGGATCGATTTAAAAAAATATCAGTCGGAGGCAGGCAAGACAGATGCATAACGCGCGTGCATCGATTACCATTTCGACAGTGTGCATCGAAAGCTTTTCAGTATCAGTCGCATATCTGAGAGGGTCGTATGAATAATATGCAACGATGCGACACCAAACTCTTCCAACATATGCATCGACGAATTGATTTTTGTTTATTCAAATTACTTCACAAAAAAAGATAAGAAAAATCATTGAAATATTCCGTCTTCTTGCGTATCAATCTTTGGAAAATTTAAAAAATATAACTAAATACGTATGATTATAATTTACATAATAATAATTAATAATTTTTCATTGAATATTATAATTTTTTCTTTATATTGAATCGATTTTCCAAAGATGTGTTAGATACACGTTATATGATTCTTCAACGTTAACATTGTGGAAAAATTACAACTCATTAAATTAATTACTTTGTACGAGCTCTTTTTTTCAAAAACTATAACAAGAATATACAGAGCGTTAATATTCATAAAATATTGAGAGAATCGATTTTAAAGGTTAAAACAATCACTAAAGCAATTATTATAATTAATTGCAAGCAATTCAAGTTTGCTTTAGATAAAGCGAGACAAAAGACGGAATAAGATGGCGCTGTGACGAAGATATAATTATCTCGCTCTATCTCATTTCATCTAATGCATACTTCAATTGCTTTATAATCTTATAAATAAATTTCAATCGATATTTTTGCACGCTAACGTTTGTGTTCGATTTGGTCTCTAGATCAATTCTCCAAAAATATTCTATGAATTATCATCAACACCCCATATACAATACATTTTTGCCTAACTTTTGCGCTATTCTTTTTAATATGGTGGCAAAGAAGAAAACGATTTGTTTGGAATAGACTTTTAGATGAAATGACTTTTAGATGAAAGAACTTTGGGCAGCATAAAGCCCGGTCGAAAGATGAATCTTTGCTTCCCCTGTCGAGATGGGAGAAACTTATGGTAGGTTAAAAACCTATTTGTAGTCTTTTGTCAGGGTTATGCGTGGACACAATGACAACCCATTGAATAATTTGTATAGAATTATGGTAATGCATGACGAAGGACTTTCGAATCAATTGACAAGCTATTTCTCTCTATTGACTCTTGACCAAAGGAATTTCCACGTTTTTTGAAACAATTCTTACGAGTGTCCCTGTAAATTTTTTCACAATAATCTGTTTTACAATTTAAATTGGATGTGGCGTTCATTAACGAGGCATTGTAAGTTTTGAGACAATTGTTTTTCCCTTCTTCTCAAACGAGTTATAGTTCAACGCATTATAAACTTTCGTGACTCACTTTTGAATTATTTTTCTATTCATGAAGTTATTGTAAATTATTAAATCTGACTTTATTAAATTATTTCTGTATGGTTTATGCTATTTAGGTTTAAAATTATTCAATCATCTGATATTTCTTCGTGTTTGAAACATATAATTATACATTATTACATATTTATTACATAGAGAACGACAGACAACGAAAGATATATACACATTATTATTCAATTATTATTAACTATTAATAGAAATAAATATAAATTCATTCGTATTTCATTTTAAACTTTTATCTTCACTTTGAATGTGACAATTATCTATCATATGGGAAATAATAAAAAAATAAATATATTTTTAAGAATAAATTATTATTATCCCTGCACTATTTACGTTTAATAAAATAATTTCACTAAACAAATTGAAAAAATTTTAAAATTTTGAAATATCTATCTCTTTTTATATATACAATGATTCATCGTAAATAAATAAATAAAAATATAAATTCAAAAGAAAAAAAGCTTTCAGTTAGCTTATCAATAACCTAGTTTCCTCGACAATTGAAAACAAATATATACACTCTTTTAACCGTCCTCATTTCAAATATAAAAATTATTAAATAGATAAAATAACAAAAAACAAAAGGCACACAAGCGAATACAACCCGTTCGTTCAACGTTCCTCGGTTCTAAACTATTTAAAGGACCCATTATATTTATATCATGAAATACAATCGAACAAACTTCGAACCGTAACAAGTTTGAAAAGAAGGGAAAAGAAAAGAAAGAAATAATAACTGAGATAAAAAGGAAACGAGATTGCAATTTATCCAACACGCGTTTTCAATAACAAATTTAATTTACCGTATCTGGCGGTGCGAATTGAATTAAATTGAGATATCCGATCGGCTTTTGCATAGATAAAAACAAGAGGCGAAATATGCATGGAACACGTGAGAGAGTACACGAGGGATTACATAATCGAGGCAATTTCTATGGAATGACAAGGCTTTTATAAGGTCTCAATTCACCGTAAAATCTTGACATCCTTTCCCGCATCGGGTGCGGGCAATTTGAAAAACCGAATGTGCCTTCAATATCGTTTTTTCTTTCTCTTCCTCAACGAGACTGATCATAATTTCGATTGCATAAGTGCGTCCATCCCCGCTCTTTTTTATTTTTTTCCCAGTTTTCTCTCTCTCTCTCTCTCTCTCTCTCTCTCTCTCTCTCTCTCTTTTTCTCTTCTCTCTTTTCGCACGAGACCATGGTCGCAACAACGTCTATGTTAGGTTGCATTGTTCATTGGCATACGAGATACTTATGTAAACTTGTGTAACAATCATAAGTTAGTAATCATATACGCTGCTTACCAGTCAGTCACATCCTGTTTCGAGTCAAAAAGTTGCAGAGAAACGTCAATGTGGCACGATTCATGTGCAGTGTTTTGACAATTGGATTGATGAATTTCTAGGATATCTACTATATATTGTATATATTTAATGATGGAAGTTAAATATCATTCATCAATGGATCCATTGTATTTACAATTAGATTAATATTAATTTTATAAAACTATCTGCATGTTTTTATTAATTATAAAAATGGAAAACTTATTTATAGTTTGGATACGTTCGTTAAATCTCGTAAAATATTTGAATTTCAAAAAGCAAATAGCTAAATTCATATATTTACAGAGTAGAAAATCGTTTCTGATTAAAATATTTATTCGAAAAGATAGTTAAAATGTATAAATTAATTACATTCACCAAAGTGCTTAATTATTTCTAAATTTTTATTTATAAGGAACCTCCTTTTAGTTTACTGAATAAACAAAAGTGTAATTCAATTTATCAATATCTTAAAGCAGATTAATCATTCATTGTCAATAATTATCATTTATTACTCAATGTATCCCTATTAAATATTTTACTTTTTACATTTGTATAAATAAAGAATATTTTGACTGAAATTAATTCCTTAAAATACATTTTATACCATACCATCGTGATTTCTTTTAAAAATATACGTTTGTTATTTTAATTTTAATTAATCGTTTAAATTTCATCATCAGAAATTTCTTAAGATCTAATTATACGATAATTTAGGGGGGGAAACTTAGTAGATTGTTTGTTGTTACATTAATAACGATACGATTTTTTAATATTTTTCTGAAATTCATAAGTTACTCGATGCAAGTTCGAAAAATGAACTCCAGTATTTTTTACGCGATATAATCGCGAGCTTCCTCTCCGATAAAAATTACTCGTATCCGACATGGCCATTGAAATGTCATGGCACGTTACGATTTGCCGATCTATTCGTCTCGATAAATAACAATATTTTTTTGTGACTAAAACACTTGTTTTTTTTGACACTTTTTTTTGTACGTGTGTGTGTCTTGCGAATTATCGCTCGTTTTCGTAAGAATTGTCACTTGAATTTTCAATCGAACCACGTGTTTGCTGATGCACCGATGCATTAATGCGTATTTTGCTTTTAAAATCAGATCATTCACAAAAGATCTTTGTGAATTTTTTTTTAATTCTATCTCTTTGATATAATCCTAGCTCCTATATAATTTTATCTTACATCGAGACATTGCATGATATGAATATATTATGAAATAATGATTAATCGTCGAAATTGTTTACAATTATGTTTATTTAGTAGAAATATAATATATATAAAATATATCGATTAAGAAATTTATAATATCTTCGATGTATATTACGTTTAATGAGATTAAAAGAGAATTATTTTGTTTTGCTAAAAAAATAAATAAAATGGATTCGGATTATTTATAATTATTATTAATATATTATATAATATTATTATATAATATATATTATAATATATAATAATTTATATATTATTTATAATTTCAATGATCTGTTCGTTGCAGAACGATAATAATCAAGATGATGAGGGCGAAGTATTTTTTTGGGATCCACCGTCCGCGAAAAATCGAAATTCGAAAAATCAGAACCACGTACGACAGTTGCAAGAACAATTGGTACAAGCCACCATGAAGATACGAGATTTAGAAGCCGAAGTTAAACGCATTCAAAAGGTAAAGTATTCTAAAATCTTATTCAACGATGCAAAAATTCTAATATTGGAACGAACAAATTTGCATTGATAATAAAAGTTTTGAAAAATTCACAAAAAAAAAAAATATAAATAAAATTTTTTCATAAATATTTTCTATTCAATTTTATTATATATTTTCAAATTAATGAGAATAAGTCTATATTAATTATTTAAAAATATATATTAATCATGATAAATAATAAATAAATTACAAGAATCGAGACAAATTGTAAGTAAATGATTAGCAACAAAAAAAATAACAGTTTAAAATACATTCTTAAAAAATTAAGAATGGCGCTACTGGCGTACATATAATATTTTCATAGCTCCCTGTCCATTTAATAATCGCATTGTCTTCTCTGTCCCACTAAACATAAATGGTATAATTACTGATGCAATTGTTTTCAGATAATTGCGTTTAATTTTAACTCGGTACCAATGTTTTACGCACATATACATGTGATAACACATGTTATTACGCATTATCTTCAATCAATATCGTATCACTACCATCTTATTGATTCAAAATATAACGCGTAACATAATCAATTTACTATTACTGTTTTTTTTTTTAAATTGCATAATAAACGAAAATGTTGACACATTTTCTATCTCGTTTTACCACTTTATTTTGTAACATTTCATACTGATATTCCATCCTAAGAAATTTTAATCCATTCCATTGTTAAAAAGAATTGAATTTTAATTTATAAATATGTTATTTTACAATTGTTATCGTAATTATTTTTTAATTTCAATTTTATATTTCATATTACGTGTATTTTTATTTACATGATTTTAATTATTATTTAATTATGGCGGATAAATATTTACAGTAAGCGACATAATTACATTCAATAACAATTTTTATTATAATAGTATTATTTATTTTTCAACATTTATGTTTCTGTTTGTAAATGATATAAACTAAATTATAGGAAGTTACTTTATACATAAAAATATACAAATATGCAAAAATGTTAAATACAATTTTTTAGCTTGAAATTATATTTTAAAGAAAACTAAGTTTGAAATAACAGACATTGAACACATTTGGTTAGAAATTGGTTGAATTTACATATATTCGAAGAATTTTCAAACTCAATTTTCTTTGGTTTAAACAAGAAAGTTATTATTTATTCTATTGTATTTTAGATTAATCTTCATTTATAAAATAACTTTGATTTATTAATTATTCGATTATTTTATTTTTATTGATTCAGAATTTAGAAAAGTATTCTTTTTTTTAAAAGTTCTTGTTCTTTGTAAATATATTTAATATATTAAATATATAACGAAGAGAAATAAAATACGCATGTGATAAAGAAAAAAATTTAAATTTGTCGTTGTAAAATTTCTAATAATTATTCATTTCAGGTTAACAATTCCTCCTTGAAAGATGAATTAACTGATGGACACCAGAAAGCAGAATTCTTGAGAGCGAAGCAGGATATGGTGAATCGTATAATACAAATGGAAGAAAAGGTATTAGAATTTGGTAAAGACAAATCGAAAGAATAATTTATTCTCTTTCGGTCGGTCGAAAAATATGTTTCGACCTTCGATATGTATTAGCATGATTAAGAAGCATTCCTAGTGAATCATTACGTTTAATCAAACAAATTTGAGATTACTAATATGTCTATGTAACAGATGGTTATACAAATAACAAATTTGAATAAAAGGATGTTATGAAATTGAATTCGACACTATAATACTTTGGATCACTTTATTTTAAACGGCACAGTAGTGTATTTAAAGACTTAAATCTGGTCAAATAAAACAAACGATCCAGCACCAAGATATTTATTATTATTAACTGTTAACACTATACTAATGATTCTTACACACTAAGAATATAACAAGTGGTAGTTAAGCACGTGCAAGTGTTTTACTAATTGTTTGCATACTTATTATGAAATAAAATCCAATACCTTTTTTTAGACACGAATTGATATTACGTTACACAGACTTTTTATAATCAAAAATCCTCTATTCTTTTCCTCAATCGATTAATCTATTCTTATAAATATTTTGTTATAAATATGGAATAGATTTCAATCGATAAAGAAGAAATAATCATATTTTTTTGATAAGAAAAAAAAATATTCTTGATCAAATGAGCATCGTAATATCGTGTGTTGATTAGAGTCGGGAAGCTGAGAGGAATACGAAACGCATGCAATCGGATGAAACGGCGTTGATCAACGATTTCCGCACGGTGCTGTCCAAATTGAACTCTCTCGAGAAGCTGGATTTAGTTCGAGGCGCGCTAAAAGCGCTGGAAACCGAAAACGAGAAATACAGCGAGGCTAATAAACAAGAGAAATCCGACTTCGACGAAAAGTTTAAGAGACCGAGCACTGTCACCCACGAATCCGTTCCGTTGAAGCCTAATTTCAGCGTGAACTCGGAGAATCACGTGAGACACGATGGATTTATCGAGGCCTCGAGCAACAGGGAAATGGAATTATACAAGAAAATCGAGGAGCTTCAAGAAGAGAATAAAAGATTGTTCACAAGTGTCGAGGAACTCGATCAGCAACACGAGGAATCGATAGGTAATGATATATAAGTCATTCACAATTATATTTTATATGGAAATTTTAATACATATATAATATCTACTTTTTTAAAGATCAAATGATTTTTTTTTTTTTTTGATAAATTTCATTAGTTTAACTTTTTAAGTTTTATTTTTAATTCTTCGATTTTACATTATGGTATTTAGATATTATTTTTTTCCAAGATGCAAATTTTAAATTTAAGAATTTTTATACAAATGCATTGCATTAAGTTTGATCTATCAATTAATACAGATTTGATTTGTGAATTAATACAATATATCGATCTAAGTGATTGATTATAACGGATATAATGTATAATAGAAAGACTAGTAATTAATTATCTTTCCATTCATTCCGTAGAGAAACTGTTATCTCTCAAGGAGGAGGTTGAAAAGAAACATCAGTGCCTTCAAAACGCTTACGAACAGCTTTACGTAGACTACAATCAGGCTCAAGATAAGGTCGTCCAATTGGAAGGTAAACTTAAGGAATCGAGCACGTTGATACGAACAGAAACTGTTCCATGTTTCGTGCAAACTAATAGTTTAGAATATGTAGATAAATGTATCCAGACAAGTGATCATCCAGAAATGGAGGAGAGTGCGGAAACGATCGAGGTGCGGGACAAGAGAATTGACTTGAATGAATTGACCAAGAGGGTGAAGGATATTTTGAAGAGTTCTTTCGTTGAGATTGAACCAGACGAGTCGATTTTCGAGACCCTGGCGAAAGAGTACATAGACGTGAAATGGAAGAAAGATGTGGTTGAGAAATGGGTATCAGAGTTGAACAGAGAGTTGAAAGGAGTCGTGGAAATGAAGGATGACCTGCAAATGGAGTGCAACATTAAACAGACTCACATCGACACGCTGTTGCAGGAGATCGAAGATTTAAAATTAAATTTACCGCCCATACCTGAGGCGAATGAGGAACGAGTCGTCTCATTGGAATTGGAAATCGAATCGTTGAACGAGGAAGTGAAACATCTTCAAGCGGAGAACTCCGTGCTGCGTAAGAAGAACTCGTTGCGAAAGAAGAACGCTGTTATACGCGGTGTCGGCCCGAACGAAACCCGATTAAAGGCTCAAGGTAGCGCGACGACCACGTCTCAAACTAGGAAACAAGGAAAATTGGAAAATATCCCGGAGGATATCGAAGACACGTTCAACACGATGGAAAGCCTGAATCGAAAGTTGCACGTGACGTTGGACGAGAACGACGAGTTACGAAGAAAGGTAGATCTGTTGGAGGGCACGGAGAAGGAGATGCAGGAGCAATTGAGGATGTCGTTGGAGAAGTGCAAAGATTTGGACGAAAATATCGAATTCATCGAGGAGTTGAAACACGATCTTGAGAATACGAGGCGAGAATTAAAAACGTCCACGTCTAACACGAGGCAATTAGAAAATACGTTGGCGCAAATTCGAGGCACGAAGGATGAGATTCAAAAGGAAAACGAGGAATTATCTCGAAGGAATGAACAATTAGAAATGGAGATCTCGCAGTGGCGTGAAAGCAATTCAGAGACGGGGAGTAACGACACGTTGAGAGATCTTCAGGAGCAATTGAACAAAACTAATCGCGAGAAAGATGATTTGGAGTATGATATATTAAACATGAGGAAAGAATTGGACGAGGCGTTCAATAGGATAGACGCGAAAGAGGATTGCATAGCGAGATTGAACCAAGAAAATGAAAGTTTAACGAAAGAGAAGAATTCCCTGTTGGAACAGTTGACTGCCATTCAAGACGATTCCAACGATAAGATAGATTTGGTGAGCACGGAAAAGTCTCTGTTGGAACAGGAAATGTCGGAATTGAGAGAACGGGTAACGAGTAAGGAGAAGATGTTGAGTGAAATTAGAGAAGAATTACGAGAGGCGGAAGAAAGGTATGCGAAATTAGAGAGTGATTATTTTTCAATGAATAAAGTGGCGGAAAAATTTCAATTGGAAAACGAAAATTTGCAAAATGAAATAAAAAAACACGAGGAATTAAAGAACGAATTTGAGATTAACCAGTTGACTGAAAAATTAAGTTCCATGCAAAATGATCATGCTCAATTGATGAACGAAGTGGAGACTTTACGTTTGAGGGAGAGGGAATTGGCAAAGTTACAAGAAAATTTTGCAACTGTCGCGGAAGAGAATAAAACTTTAAAGAGCGAATACGAAGTAATTCGGGATAATTATAAGAAATTGGAATACGACGTAGCATGTCTACAAGAGGAGAAAAAGGAATTATTGAATCGTATAAATGAAAATGCCTATGACAACGAGCAAATTGCAGCGTGTTTAGAGGAAGAGAAACGACAAAACGATGTTCTAAAAAACGAAAATGGTAAATTAATCGCGGAGATTACGGATATACGAAAGAAAATGCAAGACAATATCGAGGGTTATAAGGAATCGATTGATATGGGTAAACAAACGATAGAAAGTCTGTCTCACCTTATTAAAGAAAAAGACGAAGAAATCAATGGCCTTAAAAACGCACTTCATCTTGCTAAAAATAATGAAGAAACGTCGGATCATTTTTCGACTATAAAGAACGAAAGGGACGAACTCGTGAAACTTGTAACCGTCAAACACAATGAAAGTCTGCAATATCATGGGGAAATCCAAAGATTAACGCAACTCTTGAACGAGCAAACATCGCAGATTCAGAGTTTATTAGCAGAGAAAGATATACATTTATCTGATCTGAAGGAGAAAGATGCTCAACTTTTGTGGACGAATAACGAGTTGCAAGCAGTCCAACAGCGTTTGAGAAACGCTGAAGACTCGAGCAACGGGGCAACTTGTGGGATTGTCGAGCATTCGACTCAAACATCGGAAATTGAGATTCTCACTGAGAAGTGTAACGCGTTAGAAGCAGCTCTGATTCAAGAACAATCGAACAACAGAATGTTGCAGAATCAACTTGGCGAAAGTCAGAGCAAAGAAGCGAACGCCGCGAAAGAATTAGAAAGGCTAAGATCGCATTTGGTTGAAATGGAATCGAATTACACGGAAGATGCTCTGCTTGCTGAAGAAGGGCGAAAAGAATTGGAAGCGAAACTACAGCAGGCTGAGGAAAAGTTGAAGACCAGTTCGAATGCGTATACTTCTGCTAATATAAGAGCAAATCAACAAGTGGAAACATTGCAGCAACAAATGGTATTGATTGTTCAACAAAGGGATGATATACAAAATAAATTATCCGTTGCTGAGGACAAGATCCTATCCCAAACTGCGTCTTTGACTAATTTACAAATTGTCCTAGAACAATTCCAACGAGGTAATTCAAACAATTTCACGAGCAACATAAAATATTATAAAATATTATTGCTTATTATCGTCATTTATAACAATAATGGATGATAATTTGTATCAATAATTTTTAGATAAAGAAAAAGATATCATAGCGGCAACAGAAAGAATTCAATCTAAATTAAACGAATCTTATAAAAAAAGGGAAGAGTTAACCAATGATGTTACAAATCTTAAGGTATATTTATATAGTTATGTGTAAACGTTAAAAGTATTATTTTTCTAATACTTAATGTGAAACTATATAATTCTTTGATAATTCTTAATAGGAACAATTAGCTGAAGCTAAAGAATGTTTACAAGCGGCATCCAGATTAAGTGAGCAACTTGATAAAAAAACAGAACGTATCGAACAACTAAGCCAAGAAGGTATTCGATTCTATTATTGTTATAAAATATTATATTTGCCTGCATCTTGTTTTTTTTTTTTTTTTTTTTT